>NC_133326.1:39644910-39912256 GCF_042186555.1 Aquarana catesbeiana
TATTTCAACCTGCAATAATTGAATATGGACTCCTAAGGCAACCATCTAGCAGTATTTTTCTTGATTTCCATTGGATTTCTACATTTTGGAAACCACCACCCCTTGAGAGGACCCCAACATTGTGGCAGAGCTGCCAAAGTCTACTCATCAAGCCCGCCCCAACATGTTCTGCTTTGATGGACAAAATGATCTAAGTCCAGTAACTCATGTCCCCTTGTTCCGAGTTTTTTTTTTTTTTACCCTTGTCTGTTCCTTTGTTGCAAGATTTTCCTTCTTCCTGTCTGGTAGAGCATCCCAGAACAAAAAATGAGGAAAAAGCTCTCTATCAGAGCCCAAGATAGTAGTGAAACTGAGTAGGGTTTCTAAACCTTTCTAACTCTATCCTAAATTCTAATAAAGGGTTTACTATACATACGCTTTAAGGGTAAATCCCACCAAAAGCAACAAAAGCAGCAATAAAAACCTGACCAAGGATCTAACCCTTCCCCACTGGTAAAACTAAAAAAAAAATGTTTTGGTCAGATATCAACTTTATTTTAATTTTTGAGTTTATAACCAAAGCTTAATTTAAAGTAAAGCTAAAGGTAAAACTTTTTGTTTTTCAATTAGGGAGGGATATAACACTTTTTTTGTTATCTGTGTACCATTGTGGAGTTTTGCTTCCATTTCTTGTCCCATAGTCATAACAGGAAGTGAGAGAAAATCCCTCTGAAGTGAGGGAATCCCTGGTTGTAACCAAAACTAGTGTTCCAATTGGAAGATTTCCCCTCTATTACTGTTTTGGGGACAACCGGAAATGTGGGATTTTCTTTCCCTTTCATTCTTAAAAATGGTAAACATGAAAAGTAGAGACCATGGGAGGGCTAAAATATAAAAATGCACCTCATCCCTTTATTGACAAGAATGGAATGGATAGATATTGGGATAGCGGTGCCAAAGACAGGATTCTACCATGTAACAAAATTAACAATCTTTAATTGGTACTGGATAAAACCATATTAATAGTAAAATGCATATATTCATCATATGGTCAGTGTATACATATTAGACATTGGTTGATACTGTAGTGGCAACTCCCGACGTGTTTCGCCTGTGGCGGCTTCTTCAGGGGACTTTATAGGACACTAATAATTAATAAACTATAACTAAGAAGAAAAGAAAATATACATAATCACATAAATTTGGCATTGTACACTTAATTTCCAATAAAACACTATTCATCCTGTCACAGCCATCACCCACTTACCCAAGCAATCAGCAATGCATTCCCACCTGAACGTCAGCATCAACGAATGGAGAAGGACTGCCGCATGACCACAGAAGGCATATGAAGACCAAGCTAGAAAATAAAAAGTAGAGGGGGAATCTCCTAACAGATGCACAAACAGCAATAAAAAACAGATAGATTTTCGAATCCTTCTGTACTCTATTGAAAAAAAAATTGCCTTTAGTTATACTTTGCCAACTGCCCTTTCTTGAACAGTTTGTAGGGCTAGCAGTCAATATTTTTGACTCCCTGCTTAATACTGTATGCTTGTATTTTCTTTGGGTCCTGAGGACAATGATGGATATTCTCATTTTGGATTACATTTTTGACAGTATCTATTGACAATGACAGTTACACAGTATATGAAAATCCCTTGTACTATATGCAGTTTTCATTTTGATTATTGCTCAAAAAACCAAAGTCTTTTTCTCGAGTGAATACTTTTGATTTATTTTACCTCTATCTTCTCGTTCTTTAATTTTACAGTTCTGTGGTGTAACTGTAACAAAATCGCAAATCTTCTTTGTCATATCAAATAGATTTCTCCACCAGCTATTTCTTCCCTCTCATACAGTTTGACATCAGAAGATATTATCTTTCAAGAATTATCTTTATAATCAATAGCAACAACAGTTATCTTTTTTACTGTGCGAGGCGTAGTCTCTGTACATGACTTAATGCGCATACAAAGTAACCTGAAAATCTTATGAGCACATTTTTACCTGCTTAATTTCTTATACTGCCAAGATTATTCACATTTTTCATTAGAGAAATAAGCTTCAGGGAATGAGTAGAAAATAGGGAAAAGTGAGCAGAGGAGATAGCCAGTATTATAATAAAGATTATCCAGGGGAGATTATTATTAGATGATGGCGCTAAACACCTACATAAAATAAAGCTGAAATGGAAGACCTCTATGTAATAAAATATTGTCTTTAATTATTGAGGGACCAATTAAATGATCAATAAACATAGCATATAAACTGGCTTACATAAAACCACCTTTGGGGCATTTCCTCCATATACGTTTTAAAATGTTTCAGTTTTTTAGGAATAAAGACAGAATGCTTGGGATAACCCAATAAGCACAATGAGGGATATTTTGCTGAAGAGAAAATACATTTTTCTTATCACACCTTTAAAGTAAAACTGTGTACCGAGAATGCCGTCACGGGGAATGCCACAAGGAAGTCCCCGTCAAGTCCCCGTGCGTAAGAGGGGGCAGGGTTACCGGGTGGCTCCACCCCCCGTTATTTAAGAACCATCAGAAGAGGAGAAGCGTCACACAGCGGGAGCCTCCCTCCATGCCATCATGGATGTGGAGCGGCCCAAAAAGAAGATGAAGACAAGAAGATGAAGAGAAAAAGATGAAGAGAGAAGCGTCACACATCGGGAGCCTCCCATCCAATCATGGATGCGGAGTGCCCCGAAAAGAAGATGAAGAGAAGAAGATGAAGATAAGAAGATGCTGCGGAGGGAGGTTCCGGACGAGAACACCAGAGAAAGAAGCAGAGGATCGGAGGAAGAAGAAGATGGAGGAAGAATCCGAAGGAAGATAGAAGAAAGAAGATAGAAAATGGAAAAAAGAAGACTTTAAATAAAGGAATTTTCAAAAACTGTCTCTTGTCATTTTTAACATTTTTGACAGTTTTTTTGTGAAATGGTAGGGGTACTTTTGTACCCCCTTACCATTTCACACAGGGGGGCCGGGATCTGGGGGTCACCTTGTTAAAGGGGGCTTCCAGATTCCGATAAGCCCCCCGCCCGCAGACCCCCACAACCACCGGCCAAGGGTTGTGGGGATGAGGCCCTTGTCCTCATCAACATGGGGACAAGGTGCTTTGGTGGGCTACCCCAAAGCACTCTCCCAATGTTGGGGGCATGTGGCCTGGTACGGTTCAGGAGGGGGGCTGTTCTCTCACCCCCCCTCTTTTCCTGCAGCCTGCCAGGTTGCGTGCTTGGATAAGGGTCTGGTATGGATTTTTGGGGGGACCCCACGCCAATTTCTTTTTTAATTTTGGTGCAGGGTTCCCCTTAAAATCCATATCAGACCTGAAGGGTCTGGTATGGAATTTAGGGGTACACCCACGCCAGTTTTTTTTTATTTTGATTCGGGGTTCCCCTGTGGGGAAATCCCTTGCAGTTTTTATCAATTAACTTTTATGTGTATTGTCGGACCGGCAATTCATTAATAGCTGCGAGTAGTTTTAAATGACTTTTTTTCCTTTAAAATGTCATTTTGCTGTCAGACTGTTCTAAACACGGGAAACATGCGCACCTTTACAGGCATACTATAGACACCCCCCCAGGTACGACATTTAAAGGAATATTACACTTTTATTGTTTGACTTTAAGCATTATTAAAATCACTGCTCCCGAAAAAACTGACGTTTTTAAAACTTTTTTTTGCATTGATACATGTGCCCTGGGGCAGGACCCGGGTCCCCAAACACTTTTTAGGACAATACCATACAAATTAGCCTTTAAAATGAGCACTTTTGATTTTGAACGTTCGAGTCCCATAGACTTCAATGGGGTTCTAACGCTCGTGCAAAGTTTTGGTCTGTTCGCAAGTTCTGGTGCAAACCGAACTGGGGGGTGTTCGGCTCATCCCTAACCAGTTGTATGAGACTTTTTGGGAGCCTAGCTTCAGGCTTTCTAAAGGTGTAAAGTTTAGATTTTACTCCTTACTACCTATCACAGCTACGGAGGCCCTGAAATGTGCAGACAACCCCCCCGTGCCCATAATTACCCCATTGTGGAAAGTAGACACCCCAAAGTATCTGCCACGTGGCATGGTGAGTGTTTTGCAGCTCTCATTTGTTTTTGAAAATGAAGAAAGAAAAGAAAGTTTTTTTAATTTCTTTTATTTTTTCAATTTTCAAAAAGTGTGACAAAACGTGAGATCTGAAAAATACTCAACATGCCTCTCAGCAAATAGCTTGGGGTGTCTATTTTCCAAAATGGGGTCATTTGGGGGGGGGGGGGGTTGTGCTATCCAGGCATTTCATGGCCCCCAAAACTGTGATAGGCAGTGAGGAGTGAAATCAAAAATTCACGCTCTTAGAAAGCCTGAAGGCGGTGATTGGTTTTAGGGGTCCTGTACGAGGATAGACTGCCAAAAAGTCCCACACATGTGATATCCCCATACTCAGGAGAAGCAGCAAAATTTATTTTGGGGTGTAATTCCACATATAACCATGCCATGTTTGAACAATATATCATTTAGTAACAACTTTTTGTAAAAAAAATAAATAAATAAAAATTACATTTTCCCAAAACTTGTGGCAAAATATAAAATATTCCATGGACTCAACATGTCTCTCAGCAAATAGTTTTGGGTGTCTACTTTCCAAAATGGGGTCATTTGGGGGTGTTTTGTGCTATCTTGGCATTTTATGGCCTTCAAAACTGTGATAGGTAGTGAGGGGTAGGGATGGGCCAAACACCCCCCTGTTCGGTTCGCATCCAGAACATGCGAACAGGCAACAAATTTGTTTGTACACGTGAACACCATTAAAGTCTATGGGACATGAACATGAAAAATCAAAAGTGCTAATTTTAAAGGTTAATATGTAAGTTATTGTCATAAAAAGTGTTTGGGGACCTGGGTCCTGCCCCAGGAGACATATATCAATACAAAAAAAGTTTTAAAAACAGCCGTTTTTTCGGGAGCAGTGATTTTAATAATGCTTAAAGTGAAACAATAGAAGTGAAATATTTTTTAAAATTTCGTACCTGGGGGGTGTCTATAGTATGCCTGTAAAGCAGCGCATGTTTCCCGTGTTTACAGTCCGAGAGCAAAATGACATTTCTAAAGGAAAAAAATGTCATTATAAAGTGCTAGTGCTAGTGAATTGTCAGTCCCGACAATACACATAAAAGTAATTGAAAGTCATTGAAAAATAAAAAAAAAATGTTTGGGGGTCCCCCAAAATTCCATTACCAGGCCCTTCAGGTCTGGTATGGATATTAAGGGGAACTCCACGCCAAAATTAAAAAAAAAAATGATGTGGGGTTCCCCCAAAAATCCACACCAGACCCTTATCCGAGCAGGCAACCTGGCAGACTGCAGGAAAAGAGGGGGGACGAGAGTGTGCCCCCCTCCTGAACCGTACCAGGCCACATGCCCTCAACATGGGGAGTATGTCCCCATGTTGATGGGGACAAGTGCCCCATCCCCACAACCCTTGTCCGGTGGTTGTGGGGGCCTGCGGGCAGGGGGCTTATCAGAATCTGGAAGCCCCCTTTAACAAAGGGGACACTCAGATCCCGCCCCCCCTATGTGAATTGGTAAGGGGTACATTGTACCCCTAACATTTCACAAAAAGAAAGTGTCAAAATGTTAAAAAACCACAGGAGATGGCTTGGGACAAATCCTTCATTAAAAATAAAAAAATAAAAAATAAAAAAGAGATTCCAGCGATGTAATCCAATAAATCCCCTTGTCAGAGGGGGACGCGGTCACGTGACGGGTGGCCCCGCCGTCAGCTACATAAGAGCTGTCAAGCTAGCGCTGCATCATTGGCTGGGTGCCTACGGTGGAGGCAGGATCCTGTGCGTGTTCCTTGCTGGAGTCACTGGAGATCATCCATTGCTCGAGATCGAGAATTGGATTACATCGCTTGAGTAGGAGCATGGATTTATTGGATTACATCGCATGGGGAGTTTTCAGGCAGAAAAAATAAGAGCTCAAAAAACTGAAAAGCCTGTAGGAGCAGCTCCTTTGAGCTTCTTTGAGCTGCAGTGTGCATGAGCCCTTGAGGATCTTCTGTTTTGTATATGACTTGTTATGCAACATTATTGTTATTATTGTCTTTTGTTTGTACATTTGCATACCATGGTCTATAAGCTTTATAAATAAATCTGTAAGATCTTTCTCTATGCAACCAGCGGGGGTGGATGGGTATGGCAGAGGCGGTGCCTGAGCGTGTCGTGTGATGTCATGGTGTAAGGGAGCCGAGCGGAGCCTCGTGTGTGGGACGGGAGCAAGGCCAGCCTGGAGAGGGACTGTCAGTGCTGTTTGGACCAGAGTGGACTGAAGGGACCACCTGGCATGGAGAGAGACTGTCACTGACTCAGGAAGGGACGTGTCGTGTCGGTGTCGGTTATCTTTGCTATTGCACACTGCTGTCAGTGTCACTGTGAGAGCCAGTTTCATGTGAGTGTGCTGTCCATTCTTATTTCTTGCCCTCCTGAGTCCTGTCCCTGAGCTACTCACTTACTATTTCAAAAATGAAATAGGAAATATGTTTTTTTGCCTTAATAGCTACATTAAGTTACATTGCTAATTGCATATTGTACTTGTTTGTAGCCTAAATACTGAAATTTGCACTTAAAACTATAATTTTGTCTGTAACAGTAAATTTTAGGTGTTGTGTCAGTAAATTTCAATCTGGTAGGTTGGCAACACTGATACCTATTAATTACTTCTGGAACCGCCCAACATGGATATACGTCGCTACTTTGACGTTAAATACCATTGTTATGGCAGCAGATAGCTGCCATAACCCTGGTATTTTTATCCACAGCTGACGATCCTCTTTCACATAAAAGAGGTCTTAGCGGCAGATTTGCCACCAGATCACTTTTATGGGTGGCAAGAAAGCTGCCCCCCCTTTCGCTGCCTCCTGGGCATCTCCGCTGCTTACTGGAGCCATTGGAAGGGGCAGAAACGATCCGATCACCGGTACAGAGGGGCAGAAAGTCGAGTGAGGGCATGATGACCCCCGCTCGACTCTATGCCCTTGGAGGACCGAAGCGACATCAAACTTCACTTCCGGCCTTAAAGGGACAATTTTTTTTACTCCAGATCTCACATTAAAGAGGACCTGTCATGCTTTTTTTCTATTACAAGGGATGTTTGCATTCCTTATTTGCACAGGAGGATTGATACGTTGGTTGAAGTGGTTGGATACATTTATTATCACTAGCGCAGCATTATTTGTTTTGAGTTTATTTGCACATTTATATTGGGAGTGTGTTATTTGCCGCTTGCATATATTATTCAGATTGTATTATAGTTGCTCACAAAACAACATATTATAAAAAATATAAAGTCAAATAAATAAGAATTTTTATTTTTTAAATTTAAAGCATCCTGTCCCTCCGAGCTCATGCGCAGAAGTGAACACATATGCAAGTGGTGCCCAAATATGTAAATGGTGTTCAAAACATTAGAGAAAGTGCAATAATTCTAGCCCAAGACTTCCTCTGTAACTCAAAACTGGTAACCTGTAGAAAATTGGGCTAACTTTACTGTTTTCTTATTTTTTTATTCAAAAAGTGTATTTTTTCCCCCAAAAATTGCGTTTGTAAGACCGCTGCGCACATATGGTGTGAAATAAAGTATTGTAACAATCTCCATTTTATTCGCTAGTGTGTCTGCTAAAAAAATATATATAATGTTTGTGGGTTCTAAGTAATTTTCTAGCAAAAAAAATGATTTTAACAAGTGTCAGAAATAGGCTCAGTCCTTAAAGTGATTGTAAAGGTAAAATAAAAAAAAATAAAAAAATAAAAAACATATCATACTTACCTCCACTGTGCAGCTCGTTTTGCACAGAGTGACCCCGAACCTGCTCTTCTGGGGTCCCTTGGCAGCTCTCGCGGCTCCCCCCCACATCTGATAACCCCCTCAGAGAAGCACTTTCCCGAGGGGGTTACTTTGCAGGCATGCTCCCGAGTCCAGCATTCGGCGTCCATAGAGGCCGAAAGCTGGACTCGAGTTCCCCCCCCGTGCTCGCATCATTGGATTTAATTGACAGCAGCAGGAGCCAATGGCTGCGCTGCCATCAATCTATCCAATCAAGAGCCAAGAACCCCAGGCAGAGAGACAGCGCGTCCCCGTGGGTCAAGTTCGAGGGGTCAGGTAAGTAAAATGGGGGGGCTGGGGGGGTGGTCACTGACTGGTGTTTTTCACCTTAATGCATAGGATGCATTAAGGTGAAAAAACACAAACCTTTACAAACCCTTTAAAGGGTAAGTGCACCTTTACAGAAAGATCTGTAAGGTGAACTTACACTGGACCCATCCCCCCCCCCCCCACGGTCCCGCTGACCTGGAGCCCGGCGATCACCCTCTAGTAGACCTCGCATAGCCACTCGGGGCTTAGAAATCCCCTCGGCTTAATCTACCAAATGTACCTCATCAGGAGGTACGTATAGGAGCATTCTTACCCGCGTAGCTCACCGCAGGCAAAGAGGAGAGAAAGCCACTGGGATTTCAAATCCCCAGTAAAGCGGCTACGCGATGGGAAGGGGGTCCAATGTAGGTTCACCTCACAGTTTTTCTGTAAAGGTGAACTTACACTTTAAGTGGTTAAAATATCAATAGACATATCAAACAAGAAAAAGGAAAATCTATCTATCTATCTATCTATCTATCTATCTATCTATCTATCTATCTATCTATCTATCTATCTATCTATCTATCTATCTATCTATCTATCTATCTATCCTTAGCACTGATTTCCAAGTACTACTGCCTCTATTAAAATCAAACAACTATACTTCTCTTCATCACCTTAGTCTACAGGTCTTTACCAGTGTGGCTGTAGAAGAGTGCAATATTACTGTTGCTGTGGTAACGTACAATACACTCTGCAGGATAACCCCCAAATTGACACATCTGTAGGGGTTCCACTTTCTCAGAGCACATTAGCACCTGCCAAATCTCAAATCACTCAAAACCAAACTGAAAAGCACCAACCGCTGTTTTCCCTAACCAATACATTATTCACTGAGAGAGGTTTGTGTAGCTTACTTGATGTGATTCTCTATGCATTGTGTTTGTGTGTTAACAGCAAACTGTGTTTTGTTTCTTTTTTTTCACACACATTGTCCAAAGCTTAGAAAGTACATCACCAAAAAGCATTACAAAAATGGAAATAGGAATAAAAACAGTCTATAAAATGTGATACATTTTATCAAGGCAACAATAAAAGCTCAGTGTGAAACATTTTAATTCTTTCCACTTCTTTATAAATACTGGGTAGTGAGTATTGAAAAAGATTTCTGCAGCTCTACTTCTCTGTGTAATTCATGTCTGTAGATGGCACAGAGGATATGAAAGAGGTTGTTAAGAAAGTAGATGTGCTGATCAGCCTCCACCCAGTGACACACTTGAAATCTGTGGCTTTTTAATGGGGATGACCAGGAAATATCTAAAATTACTGGTGCATTTCTAACAGTATCCTGTGATAGGGTAAAAGCACAGTTTTAATGTGGACCTCCGTGAAAAGTAAATGCTTTGCCAACAATCCTGCACCCTACAAAATACCTTGTAAAAATAAAGCTTTCACAAAAAGACAAAAAAAAAAAAAACAGCTCCATTTACTGGCACTAGGTGTCATAGATGAGCTCACTGCTACCTCCTAGGAAAGCTGGGTGCCTAAAGTGATTGTAAAGTCTTGTTTGTTTTTTTACATAACAAACATGTTATACTTACCTGCCCTGTACAGTGGATTTGCACAAAACAGCCCCGATCTTCCTCTTCTCAGGTCCCTCTTTGCTGCCCCTGGTCTCTCCCTCCTGTTGAGTGCCCCCACAGCAAGCAGTATGCTGTGGGGGCACCCGAGCTGAGCTGCAGCTCCGTGTGTTTATTCAAACACACGGAGCTGAAGTTCGGCTCGCCCCTCTCTCTCCTGATTGGCTAACTGACTTTGATTGACATCAGCGGGAGCCATGTCAAATCAGGAGGGAGAGCCCTGGACAGCTGAGGGACTCGTGGACATCACTGGACAGAAAGGGGTGTCAGGTAAGTATTAGGGGGGGCGAAGGGAGCTGTTGCACACAGAAGGCTTTTTATCTTAATGCATAAATTGCATTAAGATAAAAAACTATCTGCCTTTATAACCCCTTTAAAATTCCGTAAGAATGTACGCCAGGCAATAACTTAAACATCAAGCTTTCTTGGAAGACAGTGGTGAGGCACACTGAACTCATCCATGCCACTCAGAAGCATAGGAATTAAAGGCCAAGCAAACTTTTACTGTTTTTTTTTCAGCTATATGTATTTGGAGCATGATGGGATGTGAGTAAAGTAGATCTTAAAGGCATTATAAAACTTCCTACCTGCACCTTTTGTTTTTCAACTGCATAAGATGTACATTGATCAAGTAATTTCATGGTGTCATTAGTAGCCCTGTCTATAGTAGAGCAAATTTTAACATTCCTCTGTCAGCAGTTTCTGTTTGTGTTGGAAGATGAGGCATGTGGCATAGCAGTGCACAGGTTAATGTATGACCTCTGTCTGTAGTTTGAGAACTGACATTTCCTGAAAATAAACTACATTGACATAGCTAACTACCATTCCATATCCTTAATTAATACTTATTTGAAACTATTTACCAACATTCTGGCAAATAGGCTGTTGACGTTTTTAGCTAGCTATATACATTCTGACCAGGTAGGATTTTTGCAGTGTAGACAGGCTGCTGACCAGGTTCGTAGTGCAATAGACTTTTTCTCCATATTACACACCTCCTGGAATGGCATAACGAATAGGACTGGGATGCTGCTGTCCCTTGACATCCGTTAATCTTTCGTATCCCTCTCGTGGCCCTTTATTTTCCGGGTGCTGTAGAGATGGAACTTTGGTCCTAAGTTCTTGGCCTTCGCATCACTCGCTATATAGCTCACCCACAGTTCAGGTAGTTCTGCGGGGCCGCAGATCGGACCCGTTACCCATCTCGTCCAGCACTCAGCAAGGTTGTTCGTTACCTCCCATACTGTTTGTCATAGCCGTCAAAACTCTTGCAATAGCGATATGTCAGAACCCAGACATTTTGGGGACAGAGAGTGGGGGGGGGGGCATAAGTGTGTTTTATTCTCAGATGATCTGATGATATTCATCACCTCTCCCTACACTACTCTGCCAAACTTACTGTCTCTTCTGAACCGCTTTGGGCAAATTTCGGGCTTCTTAGTCAATCATGATAAATCTGAGGCGTTGAATATTATTTGCCAACCTCGATTCTACAAAGTATCCAGTCTCAATTCTATTTTCAGTGGCAGCAGACATAACTCTCCTATTTAGGAATCTGGCTGATCCCCAATCCCCAAATCTTTACGAGAGCAACTATCGGACTCTATTTGCTAAGCTATTAGAAGAGTTACAGACTTGGTCAGACGCGAGTTTTTCATGGATGGGTAGGATTGCCTCCATGAAAATGACAGCCCCTGTTAAGGCCACCTGATGGTTTCAATTCAAAATTCTCAGTTTTATCTGGGGTACCAAAGGCCCCAGAATAGCACGGGCCACAATGTGTGCTCCTAAGGATATTGCCGGACTAGGTGTGCCCGACTTTAGCAAATACTACATGGCAGCACAGCTCACCCAACATTACCAACTTCATACCAAGCACTACTAAGCTTGGATTTCCATAGAGGCCCAGGCGAGTTTCCCACTTGCAATCGATCTCATCCTTTGGCTTCCCCTGAAACATCTTAGGGCTATACAGAGCCCTACACTTTCCCACTCACTTCAGGTGTGAGACACAAGTTGCAGGAGATGGTCTCTGCGTTCGACACATACCCCAGTAGCTCCTCTTATTGGCAACCTCCGTATTTCAAACAGGTGTGCAACCTGACAAGTATGGATGGTGGCTGAATAAGGAATTGTATTGTATAGTCATCAATTTAGACCACAGAGGCATACGTCCCTCCTCATATTTCATGGGAAGCTTGGAGATGCCCCCCACTGAAAGCTTCCACTGGCAACAAATGTACCACTTTCTCAAATCTCTACAGAAGGATAGCTCTGATGTAGCAGCTCGTACGGTGTTTGAAATAGGGTGCATGCAGGATGCTGCTCTGCGGGGGGGCATCTCTATACTATACACATTGTTTATCAACACTAATAATTATCCTATAACATGGCATGGAAAAGGGATCTGTCCATAACCCCTGAGGTGGAGGACTGGCGTAAATGGAGTGCATGGATTTATAAAGGTATCCTTAATGTTGCCTTGATAGAAGCAGGCTATAAAGTTCATGCCAGATAGTACTTGGTACCGGTGTGTTTGTCAAAAATGTATCCAGGCACCTCAGCCACATGCTTCAGGGGTTGTGGCCAGATAGGTTCACCATTGCATGTGTGGTGGACGTGCCCTAAGGTTTGTCGCTTTTGGATAAGGGTTCACACATTTATTTTCTCAGTCACGATGGTTAATATCACTAAAGATGCACGTATAGCCCTACTAAATAAGCCTGTTGAAAATGTCCCACGACATACCCAGATCTACTTTATGTTCTTAACGGCTAAAATTTCTATAGCAACAGCATGGAAAAGCCCTGTTAGAGATATCACCTTAGTGAAACAGAAACTTAAGTGAATCATATTGAATTAAAAAAATCGTGGGTGTCCTACTATTCACAGTGATTACACTTTAGTGAGGACTCGACCTCAAGGTCTTTATGACTTATTGGTCCTTACACTGATTTAAAGGGCAGTCATCCAGAGACCTACCTCCCAGTGTTAGCAATGTTCTTGTGAATTTATAATTGCTTATAGGTTGTGCTTGTCCAAAAAATGTGCAAGATCAAAGGAAATAATCCGCTCATCTATCGAAGTGTATAACATAAAGTCTGCCTAATAATATTAAACAAAGTTCATATGTGATAAAACAGTTCATCAATCTTCTTACTTCTCTCCTTCAAAACTGTGACTCTTCTTTTAATTTTCATCATATGTGGGTTTGGACATGTATACGTGACAATGCCCAACACCGGTCCACCACTGTGCTCACCTCAATTGTAGACCTCTAAGGTCTGACAGCGCCTTCCCCAGCTGGGGTATACTCCAAAGGAAGGTTTGCTATGCTTTCTTCCTCTTCTCATCTCCCCTCTTTGGGTTTAGCTAGAGCTGTCAAGGGGATATAACCTCCTTTCTCCTTCACCGTCCCTCGATCAGAATTAATAGGTTTCTATTGTGTAGTATTAAAACCTTACGACCTTTATTAAACAGCATCCACTTACATTTAAAACAAAGCGTGTACTCATTCCTTCTCGGATCCCGATGTACTCCGTCACCCGACTCGGCCCAACGCGTGTCATCACTAACACGTGACTTCCTCTGAAGTCCATACAGACATAAAAAGGAGAACATCCAACCATACCACTTAAGGTTGCCAACATCCCTTATACAGTCAATATGGAACAGGAGGTACCCCCCAAGGAACTGGGACTTTACCGGCAACAATTATACAAAAATATAAATTTTATTAAATAATTATACATATATACAAAAGTGTCAAACCACTAAAAATTAAATGACAATAACGATGAATTCCCAAGGTCCAGACAGCCTGACGCGTTTCAGGACACAGACGTCAGGAGTCCATATACATTTACTTCAGAGTTGTGGGAACACAATTACTTGGTTGCAGCTGTCACACTGTTTAATTTTAGTTTTTAAAGGGATGCGTGGGATTACACATTGGTTTATTCTAATGTTCTTGTTGTACTATACTCTGTTCATAGCTCAATGCTTATTTACTTTGTCTACTTCTGTTGATGTCCACGTGTTCACCCGTGGCCTTATGGAAGACCTAACCCATTTACCAAGATCTTCATTTGGTGTCCCCCCCCCACTTATGTACCATTTCTTGTTGTATGATTCAGAGCATGTGAGGATTGTTTGCTGCTCTGTAAAGTACTCACTTACTTTTTGCCTTTTTCAGAAAACAAATAAAAAACGATTGAAACTATATATCCCACAATCCCTGAGTCTCGCAGTTTAGGTCAGCAAATTCGCCTAAGAATGTTAATAACTTACTTCAAGCACCCATAGCGAAGCATGATGAAATCACTCATGCTGCTTTTAGACCCCATATCTGTTCTCTGGCCTCCAAAGCATCTGATCAAACCAAGATCAGTTTGATCAGATGCTTGTTCAAGCCGGTGATGGCTTCTTTACATGAGCCCAAAACCGGAAGTGATGAAATCCTCATCACTTCCGGTTTCTGACGTCACACAGTGGGAGGAACAACATCCATCCCCCTCACTATGTCCCAGGAAGCGGATGCTACTGGTCACATCTTCAAAGCAGTAAAGGTGGTGATGGGACCCTCTTCCACTGCCTGTAAAAGTAATCCAGTGGCTTCTTAGCCACTTGGATTACTTTTACTTTGTGAAGAATTGCTGTGGCTAAAAAATAATATCTTGATCATTGCTGTGGTGATGACCAAAATATGATCCCTCCATTCTAGTGACATACCGGTACGTTGCTGGACGGAAAGAAGTTAAAGGGGTTTGGTTTGAGGGGCAGTAAAAATGCAGCTCCGCTGCACATTTACTGCTCCCCCAAATGAAGTGTAAAGTATCATCTCACCATTTCTTATGATCATCAGCGTTATGATAATCACACAGGCAGCACAGTAAGCAGGTACACTATCATGGCTCTTTCATGGCTCTCTGTCACATTGCTTTTGGGTGCTGACTTTGTTAAATTATGGCTGTACTGTATGTAACAGACTGTACCAAAGCACAGCTATAACAAAGTCAGCATCCAAAAGCAACATGACCCAGAGCCATGATAGAACCATTATAGAGCACCTGCTTTTTGTGCTACCTGTGTAATAATTGTAATGGTGATAACCTGCTGTGCTGTGAGATACATAATAAGACACAGTGAGTATTCTATGCTCTATTCCCCACTCACTGTGTCCAGTGCGGACACGCTGTCCTCCTGTTCTCCCCTGTCAGCCGCTCAACTTTTTCACATCTCTCGGGGACTGCAGGAGACGAACGGAGAATTACAGTATTTCTCTGCTAGCCGAGACTAATAGAATAGTGGAGCGGCACATGCAGACATGCGCCTGAAAATAAAGAAATAGTCCCTCCATTGCGCCTGCACTGCCCTCCTGGGCCCCTGTGTTGACCTGATGGGGCCCAGGAAAATTATATAACCCCCTCTGTAAGCAAGTAGGAGTGGGAGAGGAGTTTAGAAAACATTTTTTTTGTTAAATGCGGTAACGAACTAATGATGCCCAGGCCCCATTGTGTAGCTCGGTACAACAGGGCTGTAAATGCATGGTCCTGGGTTTAGTAACACTTTAATGAGATGTGAGTAAAGTGGATCTTAAAGGCATTATAAACCTTCCTACCTGCAGCCTGGCAACCCCCATCAATTATGTAAGGCCAGTCTATATATAAATCACATTGTACATGAGCTTCAGTCTAAATTGAAAAATCTATTGGTGATATTTGATGCACGTTTAACTTTTGATCCTCATGGAAAAAATGTTATCAGAACTTTTTTCTTCCACTTGAGAAACGTTGATCAGCTTGAGAAACGTTAAAAACGTTGATCCTTTGCTATCATACACTGTAGCTGAAAAGCTACATTTGTGTTCGACTTGACTACTGCAATGCTCTACTCGCTGGTGTACCTAAACCCATTATTAATTGACTACAATATGTACAAAATTCTGCAGCTAGGCCTGGTTCATAGTTCCCCTATCATGGAGTCCTTGTACTGGCTACTTGTCAGGATTTGCATAGACTTTAACCACTTGCCTACTGGGCACTTTCACCCCCTTACTGCCCAGGCCAATTTTCAGCTTTCAGCGCTGTCACACTTTGAATGACAATTGTGCGGTCATACAACACTGTACCCATATGAAATTTTTAACATTTTTTTTCATACAAATAGAGCTTTCTTTTGGTGGTATTTAATCACTGCTGGGATTTTTTATTTTTTGCTAACCAACAATTTTGAAAAAAAATCAAAAAAGTTTTTCTTAGTTTCTATTATAAAATTTTGCATACAGGTAATTTTTCTCCTTCACTGATGTGTGCTGATGAGGCTGCACTGATGGGCACTGATTAGACGGCACTGATATGCGGCACTGATGAACACTGATAGATGGCACTGATAGGCATTGATAAGCAGCAATGATGGGCACTGATAGGTGGCAATGATGGGCACTGATGGCCACTGATAGGCTGCACTGATAGGTGGCATAGATAGGCAGAACTGATAGGATGCACTGATAGATGGCACTAATAGGCATCACTGATGGGCACTGACAGGCAGCACTGATGGGCACTGATTGGCAGCACTGATGGACATTAATTGGCAGCACTGATGAGCATTCATTAGCAGCACTGATGGGCACTGTTGGGGCTGCACTGATAATCAGGACACATTATCAGTGTGGATTGCCACTTACCGGCTCTCCACTCCTCATGCACTGCCAGTGTGTGGAGAGGACTGCCGATAACCGGTAAGTCCTATTTACACTGGGATCAGCTGTGATTGGACACAGCTGGTCACATGGTATGCTGTGATTGGCTATTTACCCTGATCTGTGATCAGCTGTGTGTGATGGACACAGCTATCACAGATTCCCTGCCAGTGTGCTCCGCAGGGGGCACACGGGAGGCGCAATCCCAGGAGGACATCAATGGACGCCCTCCCAGAATTGTGATTCCATGCTGTAGCTGCCATTTAGCTATGGTGTGGTTGGGAAGAGGTTAAAGTCCTCCTACACCCCTATAAGACTCTTCATTTCTTGACACCACATTATCTGTCTGAACTTTTATAATTTTACTAACCCCATTGTTACCCCCGATCCGCAAATTCTGGTCCTCTGTGTGCCCCCCTACTCACCTACACACAATAGGAGACATAGGGGGTTATTTATGAAAGACAAATCCACTTTGCACTGCAAGTGCACTTGGAAGTGCAGTCGCTGTAAATCCGAGGGGGACATGCAAGGTAAATAAAAAACAACATTTTAGCTTGCACACGATTGGATGATAAAATCAGCAGAGCTTCCCCTAATTTCAGATCTACCCCTCAGATTTACAGCGACTGCACTTCCAAGTGCACTTGCAGTGCAAAGTGGATTTGCCTTTCGTAAATAACCCCCATAGTCTTCTCCCGCTATGCTCCAAAACTCTGGAATTCACTTCCAAAGAACCTTAGAGAGTAATTTTCTCTAAACTCATTCAAGACAAATCTAAAAAACGTTTTTCTTTAGACAAGCTTTCCCAAAATTCTCCATTTTTTCCTTTGTTTTACCCTCTGTTTTTCTTGTGTTTTTGTTTATCTTGTCTTTGCAAAGCAGTGCACTTTAAGTAGCTACCTTTAAAGGCATTATATAAAATAAAGTGTATTAATATTATATATTATTATTATTCTCAGGCTAGGGTTGGTGCAGAT
This sequence comes from Aquarana catesbeiana, assembly GCF_042186555.1. Classification (NCBI taxonomy): domain Eukaryota; kingdom Metazoa; phylum Chordata; class Amphibia; order Anura; family Ranidae; genus Aquarana; species Aquarana catesbeiana. The sequence continues at coordinate 39,662,348 of NC_133326.1, forward strand.
GAGAACTAAATAAATAATTAGATCTGACACAGACACAAACAGGCAGAGCAATAAACAAATGGCTCACAATGCTGTGTTTCATCACATTCCCACATTTGTGATGCAATGTATAGGAAATGACAAAGCATGGATTGCATGCTGTGTGACCCAGAACAAGAAGTTGCCTGTCCCAAATTGTGAATAGAGACAAGCAAGCTGCAATAATATATAGGGAAATCAATCAGCCATGATACTACAAACTACAGCTACAACATGCATCATCACAAACAGCATAAGGAATATAACTACACTAATACCCAGTTAAAACAAAAAAATGTTTAAACTGTACAAAGTGCTCACATTTTCAAAGAATTGACAATCTGGAGGGGAAGGAAGAATACTGAGATCTCACATATTACTTACACTCCCAAATGACCTAACTCTCAGGTGTGTACAGAGAACAAGATACCTCCTTTAACCACTTCAGCCCCCGAAGGATTTACCCACTTCCCGACCAGGCCATTTTTTGCGATACGGCACTGCGTCGCTTTAACTGACAATTGCGCGGTCGTGCGACGTGGTACCCAAACAAAAATGATGTCCTTTTTTTCCCCACAAATAGAGTTTTCTTTTGGTGGTATTTGATCACCTCTGCGATTTTTATTTTTTCACTATAAATAAAAAAAGAGCTACAATTTTGAAAAAAAAACAATATTTTTTTACTTTTTGCTATAATATCCAAAAAAAAAACAAAAAAAAAGTCTTCATCAGTTTAGTCCAATATGTATTCTACATATTTTTGGTAAAAAAATTGCAATAAGCGTATATAGATAGGTTTGCGCAAAAGGTATAGCGTGTACAAAATAGGGGATATGTTTATGGCATTTTTATTATAAATTAATTTTTTTCTAGTAATGGCAGTGATCAGCGATTTTTAGCGGGACTGTGACATTTTTTGGGACTATTGACATTTATACAGCGATCAGAGCTAAAAATATCCACTGATTACTGTCTAAATGTCACTGGTAGGGAAGGGGTTAACACTAGGGGGCAATCAAGGGGTTAAGTGTTCCCTAGGGAGTAGGGATGAGCAGAACACCCCCCCCCGGTTCGGTTCGCACCAGAACCTGCGAACAGACCGAAAATTTGCACGAATGTTAGAACCCCATTGACGTCTATGGGACTCGAACGTTCAAAATCAAAAGTGCTCATTTTAAAGGCTAATTTGCATGGTATTGTCCTAAAAAGGGTTTGGGGACCCGGGTCCTGCCCCAGGTGACATATATCAATGCAAAAAAAGTTTTAAAAACGGACGTTTTTTCAGGAGCAGTGATTTTAATGATGCTTAAAGTAAAAAAAAAAGTGAAATATTCCTTTAAATATCGTACCTGGGTGGTGTCTATAGTATGCCTGTAAAGTGGCACATGTTTTCCGTGCTTAGAACAGTCCCTGCACAAAATGATATTTTTAAAGGAATAAAAGTCATTTAAAACTGCTTGCGGTTTTAATGTAATGTCGGGTCCCTGGCAATATGGATGAAAATCAGTGAGACAAACGGCATGGGTACCCCCCAGTCCATTACAAGGCCCTTTGGGTCTTGTATGGATATTAAGGGGAACTCCGCACCCAAATTAAAAAAAGGAAAGGCCCTATATACTCTGAACAGCAGTATACAGGCGGTGCAAACAAGATAGGGACTGTAGGTTTGTTGTTAAGTAGAATCTGTTTGTAATTTTGAACTGGTACATTTTTAATGTGTTTAGCTAAAGCAAAAAAATCTATTTTAAGCTTTTTGGAAAACATAGGGAAGGGTTATCACTCCTGTGACATTTGTTTTGCTGTCTGTGCTCCTCTTCAGAAGATTTCACCTCACTTTTTGTCCCAAAGACAAATGTTTTTTGAAAATTTGGGGTTTTTAGTGAAACAAGGATTGGTGATAAAGCATCAGTGGAAAGGAGAAACGTTTTTCCCATATTAACTCTTACAGGAGAGAATTTCCCTTCCTAGGGGTAGATTTCATTTCACTTCCTGTTGTCTCCTTCCGTTTGCAAGTAGGAGTCATTTGTAAGCTGGATGTTTGAAAGTAGGGGCCTGCCCTATATACTCAGCAGAAATTTGGGCCTTAGGTGTTGGTGTTGCCAAAACACTGTAAGCCCTCACAGGGCCCTGCTGTGAAATATTAGATCAAGAATTGTAATTACATGACCATGTTGAACAGGGGCAGAAAAATTGGGCCTTTGGTGATGGTGGTGGTGGTGGTGCTGGTGCCACAACACTGTAAGTCAACACAGTTACTCTTGGTGGGAGCTGGAATGGGCCCTGCTGTGAAATAGTATATCAAGAATTGTAATTACATGCCCCTGTTGAACAGGAGCAGAAAAATTGGGCCTTTGTTGGTGGTGGTGGTGGTGCTGGTGCCACAACACTGTTAAAAAGGGGCTGAAAAATTGGGCCTTAGGCACTGGTGCTGGTGCCACAACACGGCAACCATTCACAGATATTCTAGTTGGAGCGCAGGAACTAGCCCTGCTGCAAAGAATTGCATCAAAAATTGTAATTACACGCCCCTGTTGAACAGGGGCTCAAAAATTGGGCCTTAGGCACTGGTGGCGGTGCCCAGAACCAAAAATGTTCTTACAAGCTATCAGCATGATCATTGAGGAGGAAGAGGATAATTACTCAGCATACCAGGATAGTCACTCAGCATCAGCATAGGCAGTCTTTGAAGGGATCTGACATTTAAAAAAAAATATTCGGTTACATCAGCATCAGGTGCTTGGTAGCTGGTGGTGATCCAAGACTGATTCATTTTTATGAAGGTCAGTCAATCGACTGAGTCGGTGGACAGACGCACCCTGTGATCGGTTACAAAGCCTCCAGCAGCACTGAATGTGCGTTCCAAAAGAACGCTGGATGCAGGACAGGCCAGTAGCTCAATTGCATACTGTGCAAGCTCTGGCAAGTGATCCATCCTCAAGGTGGGAAAGGTGTCCAAGTCAGATCTTGCCCCTAGTTATTCCTGCACCATGTAAAACAGACGCTGGAGATGGTTGCTGGAACCGATCAAACCTTGGGGCTGCGGACTAAAAAATTGTCTGAACGCATCGGTCAGACGGCCACCTTCTCCACCGCTCCTTCTTTGACTGACCGAAGCCTCAGCAACACGTTGTCCAGGAACAGGAGTTTGTAACCTCCCAGTTTCTGGGAACGCGTTGCACAGACCTTTCTGCAAGGCCTCCCGAAGATGTTTCATCCTCTGCTTCCTCTGTGACGGCAAGATAGGGTCCACAACCTTACCCTTGTAACGTGGATCAAGGAGGGTTGCCAGCCAGTATTGATCCCTCTCCTTGATACCACGAATATGAGGATCCTTCTACAGGCTTTGCAGGATCAGGGAGGCCATGCAGTGTAGGTTTGCTGAGGCATTCGGGTCGGAGTCCTCTGGGTCACTAAGGACGACATGGTCCGCAGCCACCTCCTCCCAGCCACGTACAAGTCCATGGGTTTCTTGGGACTGTAAATGATCCCTTAAAGACTGCTGCTGATGCTGAGTGCCAGGCTCCACCTCCATGCTGACACAATCCTCCTCCTCCTCGTCCTCTTCCTGTGTGATCTGCGGGCACGCAGGAACACTGTCTGGATAAAGGGTGCCTTGAGAGCTAAGGAAGTCCTCCTCTTCCTGCCTCTGTTCTGCCTCAAGTGCCCTGTCCATTATTCCACACAGCGTGTGCTCCAACAGGTGGACAAGGGGGACAGGGTCACTGATGCATGCACTGTCACTGCTCACCATCCTCGTGGCCTCCTCAAATAGTGACAGGACAGTGCATGCATCCCTGATCATGGCCTACTGGTGTGGGGAAAAAAAAACAAGCTCCCCTGACCCTGTCCTGGTGCCATAGTCGCACAGGTACTCATTGATGGCCCTCTGCTGCATGTGCAGCCGCTACAGCATGGCCAACGTTGAGTTCCACCTGGTGGGCATGTCACAGATTAGGTGGTTCTTGGGCAGGTTAAATTCCTTTTGGAGGTCTGCCAGCCAAGCACTAGCATTATGTGACAGGCGGAAATGCACACAGACTTTCCTGGCCTGCCTCAGGACATCCTGTAAGCCCGGGTACCTGCCCAAGAACCGCTGCACCACCAAGTTAAGGACGTGAGCCAAACAGGGCACATGGGTCATTTGTCCCTGTCAGAGGGTGGAGAGGAGGTTGGTGCCATTGTCGCAAACTACCATTCCTGCCTTAAGTTGGCATGGCGTCAACCACCTCTGAACCTGCCCCTGCAGAGCTGAAAGAACCTCTGCCCCAGTGTGGCTCCTGTCCCCCAAGCACACCAGCTCAAGCACTGCATGGCATCTTTTGGCCTGCGTACTTGCATAGCCCCTTGAACGCCTACGGAGCACCACTGGTTCCGAGGACAAAGCACAGGAAGAAGCCATGGAGGAAGAAGAAGAGGAGGGGGTGGAGGAGAGAGGTGTGTCAGAATCACCAGTAGTGGCATTTTGGAGGCGTGGTGGCGGAACAACCTCCAACACTACTGCACCTTGTCCTGCATCCTTCCCAGCTGCCATCAGAGTCACCCAATGCGCCGTGAAACCTAGGTAACGTCCCTGTCCATGCCTGCTGGACCATGAGTCAGCGGTAATATGCACCTTACTGCTGACCGCCCTGTCCAGCGAGGCCAAGACATTGCCTTCCACATGCCGATAGAGAGCCGGAATTGCCTTCCGTGAGAAAAAGTGGCGTTCGGGAACCTGCCACTGAGGAACCGCACATTCCACAAACTCACGGAAGGAGGCAGAGTCTACCAACTGAAAAGGTAGCAGTTGAAGTGCTAGCAATTTTGCCAAGTAGCATTCAAGCACTGGGCGTGTGGATGGCTGGGAGCGAACTTCTTTCTGCAGTGCAGCAGCTGGGGCAGGGAAATTTGCCTGGTACAATCTGACGTTGGTGTACCGATAGCAGATTGCCCGCAAGTACTTGGCTGTGACACACCTAATTCTACACCTTCATTCCTCTCAGTGCAGGACTCAGAGAGAACTGAAGGTATAGTGGGGTTGGAGATCCCAGCTGATGAGGAGCAAGGAGAGGTCCTCTTTGTTCTTTGGTGTGGGTCTTTTAGGTACGCTTGCCAACGAACTGCATGGCAGGTCAACATATGTCTGGTGAAGCATCTGGTGGCCAAGCGGGAGATGTTTTGGCCACGCAAGATACGCTTGAGACATATGTTGCAAATAGCAAGGTGCAATCTGATGCAGTCGTCTTAAAAAAGGCCCACACCAAAGAACTTTTGGAATAACATGCAGAGACTGCAGCGCCCTGCACATGCGGAGCTCTGCGGTGTGATGCAGTCAGTGTGCTGCCCTTAGGCTGGCCCCTGGAGGGCATCCTGCCTCATTGGTGATGTGCCTCCTCCCCCTCCTCTCTCCTATCAGGCACCCACGTTGAGTCAGTGACCTCATCATCCCCTCCCTCCTCATCACTGGAGTAAACCTGGCAGTATGCTGCAGCAGGGGGAATAAGACCGCCAGATTGCTGTCCTTCTTGGGCACCCCCTCTGTCCGTGCTCACGTTACTGCCTTCATCTAGCTTGATATCATCATCAGAGCCTTTAAAACGCTGGGCATCCTTCTGGAGCATGTACCCAACACTGTAGTCAAACAGTTCGAGGGACTCCTCAGGAGGACATGGTGGGGCTAGGGAAGGAGTCACTGATGCCATTGAGCCGAGGGAAGAGGCCGCGTTGGCAGCTGCTTTGCCAGACAAAGTACCCTGAGCCTGGGTGAGAGAGGATGAGGAGGATGAGGATGGCTTGGTCATCTACTCGACCAAGTCTTACGCCTGTTGTGGCTCAACACGGCCAGCTGCCAAAAAAAAGGCCAAGCGTGTCCCATGGCCATGTGCTGATGAGGATGCACCGTGTCCATGACCAGCACTGTTGCCTCTAGACACAGAGCCTACTTGCCCTCTTTTATTGGCTTGTGACTGTCTGCCTCTCCTTGTTGGCCTTCCAGACATACTATTGGCCTGCAGTGAGCTGCACAAAACTGGGATATATATATATATATATATATATATATATATATATACCGATTGCCTGTAGTATTATTAGTATGATAACACCTGCACTTGTCTTCAGGTAGCTATACTGTAGGTGCAACTGTGCAGGGTACACAGTACAGTAACTGGAAATACGTCAAGAGCCTACACAAGCACCTGGCTACAGGTAGCTATACTGTAGGTGAGACTGTGTGGGGTACACAGTACAGTAACTGGAAATACTTCAATGAGCCTACACAAGTACCTGGCTGCAGGTAGCTTTACTGTAGGTGAAACTGTGCAGGGTACACAGTACAGTTGCTGGAAATACTTCAATGAGCCTACACAAGCACCTGGCTGCAGGTAGCTATACTGTAGGTGAGACTGTGCAGGGTACACAGTACAGTAGCTGGAAATAAATCAATGAGCCTACACAAGCACCTGGCTGCAGGTTGCTATACTGTAGGTGAGACTGTGCAGGGTACACAGTACAGTAGCTGGAAATACTTTGATGAGCCTACACAAGCACCTGGCTGCAGGTTACTATACTGTAGGTGAGACTGTGCAGGGTACACAGTACAGTAGCTGGAAATACTTCAATGAGCCTACACAAGCACCTGGCTTCAGGTAGCTATACTGTAGGTGCAACTGTGCAGGGTATACAGTACAGTTGCTGGAAATACTTCAGTGAGCCTACACAAGCACCTGGCTGCAGGCTGCTATACTGTATGTACTACTGTGCAGGGTACACAGTATAGTGTGGGGTGTGTACTAAACCCCCTGAGCCATAATTGGCCAAAGCCTCCTTGGCTTTGGCCAATTACAACTCTCTGTTCAGACGGCGCTGTGATTGGCCAAGCATGCGGGTCATAGTGCTTGCTTGGCCAATCATCAGCCAGCAATGCACTGAGATGCCGCAGTGAATTATGGGCCGTGACGCGCCACTCACGATGTTCGAGTCCAACATGGGTTTGTTTCACTGGAAACAGGATAAAATCTTTTGAAACTTTAAAAGCAGAGTTCGGCAACTCATTTCCAGACTTCTGGTTTTATATACAACTCAAAAATTTTCTGCTCAATAGTAAACACAAGGCCTCATACTGCCTACAGCTGATGCCCCTAGAAAATATCTGCTATAAAAGATCTCAGATCTTAAAAACAACTTCTATGGCTTATTCATGGCTGATTTATTCAACCCAAGCTGAAGACAAAAAACATAAAGTAAAATGGGAAGCTGACTTGGGCACTAAATTCAGCGAAACCCAATGGGAAAAGGCTTGTATCCTGGCACATAAATGTTCTTTGAGCACAAAATACCAAGAGATATCATATAAAATTCTCACACAGTGGTACATGACTCCACAAAAAACAAAAAGATGGTTCCACACAACAAGATAGGTTCATTTTTGCACACATGGTGGAACTGTCCCCCAATTCTTGAGTACTGGGAAAATATTTCACATTGGATTAAACATTTTACTGACACTAAGATTAATCTGAATGCTGCTGCCTGTCTGATCCATACCAACGCTTTCACACTAAGCAAATACAAAAAATTGCTTACCAGGCATCTCTTAAATGCAGCAAAGACTCTTATACCTTTGCTTTGGAAAACCACTCATACACCCTCAGTCAAGGATTGGTTGGACAGAGTCCAATACATATATAAGATGGAACAAATTCTTTCGATGAAAAAGGAAAACAGCACTGGCTTTATCAATACGTGGCAACCTTGGCTACTATTCATCTACTCAAATGAATACCAGTCTCTTCTTACCTAAAATTCTTAATAATTGATAAAATAATTCCTGTATTATAGCATTCAATAAAATGGCATATATGATATATAATTAGTGGTTCGCTTTCCCTACCACCTCTCTCACACCCCCACCCTTACCTCCCCTTCCTTTCCTACCCATCCTACCTTACCCCTCTCCTCTCTTTATCCCTTCCCCTTTACATATCTTACCCCCTTCTAAAGATCATATTAGCACTCCAAATAATTACATTGTATAATTTGAATGTTAATAGATTTACTGTTATTTGTAAACGGACGTTAATTTCATATACTGTTTATTAACTGTATATTGTCAATTGTATGCTACATTTTCTTTAATAAAATTCTTGATTGAGAAAAAAATATTTCCAATTCTATTCCTATGAGCCTACACAAGCACCTGGCTGCAGGTTGCTATACTGTAGGTGAGACTGTGCAGGGTACACAGTACAGTAGCTGGAAATACTTCAATGAGCCTACACAAGCACCTGGCTTCAGGTAGCTATACTGTAGGTGCAACTGTGCAGGGTATACAGTACAGTTGCTGGAAATACTTCAGTGAGCCTACACAAGCACCTGGCTGCAGGTTGCTATACTGTATGTACTACTGTGCAGGGTACACAGTACAGTAACTGGAAATACGTCAAGAGCCTACACAAGCACCTGGCTTCAGGTAGCTCTACTGTAGGTGAGACTGTGCAGGGTACACAGTACAGTAGCTGGAAATACTTCAATGAGCCTACACAAACACCTAGTTGCAGGTTGCTATACTGTAGGTGAGACTGTGCAGGGTACACAGTACAGTAGCTGGAAATACTTCAATGAGCCTACACAAGCACCTGGCTGCAGGTTACTATACTGTAGGCGAGACTGTGCAGGGTACACAGTACAGTAGCTGGAAATACTTCAATGAGCCTACACAAGCACCTGGCTGCAGGTTGCTATACTGTAGGTGAGACTGTGCAGGATACACAGTACAGTAGCTGGAAATACTGAAAAAACACCTGCCTGCCTGTCAGTATATTAGGAAGAGAAGAACAGGATCTAGCTAAACTGAATACAGTGTATATATATATATATATATATATATATATATATACAACACCTGGGATGCATATATATACACAATACACTGTAACTGCAGCTAACTGACTCGACCTGCCTACTCTATCTAACTTAAATCAAATGACACTGTCTGTCTCTCTCTATCAGAACGCCGAAACACACTACACAGGGCCGCCGTGCAGGCGGCCTTATATAGTGTGGGGTGTGTACTAAACCCCCTGAGCCATAATTGGCCAAAGCCTCCTTGGCTTTGGCCAATTACAGCTCTCTGTTCAGACGGCGCTGTGATTGACCAAGCATGCGGGTCATAGTGCATGCTTGGCCAATCATCAGCCAGCAATGCACTGCGATGCCGCAGTAAATTATGGGCCGTGACGCGCCACTCACGATGTTCGAGTCCAACATGGGTTAGACTCGAACACGAAGCTCATCCCTACTAGGGAGGTGTTTCTAACTGTGGGGGGATAGGGCTGACAGGGAGTAGAAAGAGATCAATGTTGCTGATCACTAGGAACAGCAGATCTCTCTCCACTTCCCTGACAGAATGGAGATCTATCTGTTTACATTGACAGATTTTATTATGGCTCTCCGAGGAGCGATCGCGGGTCGCCGGTGGACATCGCAGCCGCCAGCCACGTGCCTCGGCTCAGTTGTCGCGCCATGGGCACGCACAGGCCCCCTGTAGCTCTCAAAGCTGCCAACGTACACCTATGGCGATTCACACAGCCGTGTCAACCTGCCGCAGTATAATGATGGCAGCTGGTCGGCAAGCAGTTAATTTTTATTAAATAAAAAATGTTCTGTACAACCCTTAAACTAGTTTTTATGTGTTAATGGGAGATGACTTCCTTGGCTTTAGAGCTAAGTCCCACCAATTTCCATACCATTACCTAGTGAGTGAACCCTTAATGGGTATTTTTATACTAAACAAGGGCATGGCTATTGGCAGAGGGTAGCTCTGAAGGTAATAGCAATGTAGCAACTACTGCTGTATACAAGTTTTACTTATACATGCTCGAAACGGCTAAAAGATTTACAAGAATGTAAAAAATACCCTTCCACCTTACCCCTAACTCTCATCTGCTCAGTCATAACTTCAGGATGAGATACTCTTAACTAGGGAAATCCCCTACATTAGTATCGGGAAAAATCCACACTCAAATATTTGGAAATCCCCTTAACACCCAATATTGACTCTCTTTTCTCAGCAAACTTCACCCCCTTGCTAAATTCTATTACTAATGATCTACAAAAATGAAACTCCAAGTTATTTTCATGGTTCGGAAGAGCTGCAATATTAAAAATGACAATACTCCCGAGACTGTTATATCTCTTTAATGCTCTGCCTATACCAATCTCCGACTCCTTTTTCTCCAGGCTACTTAAGTTGCAGAGAAAATTCTTATGGGCTAATAAAAATAACCTAGGATAAACTTCCGACTCCTTACACTACCCAAAAATAAGGGTGGAATAGGTCTTCCAGACTTTAAAAAATACTATTATGCCACCCACATTACTCGACTAATCGACTGGCATTGCCATAGCCAAGATAAGGACTGGGTCCACCTTGAAAAGTTACACAACAAGCAACAATTACTGTATAACCCATGGTCTAACCACTCCAAAATTACCAGAAATATAGATCATCCCCTGGTTGCCATCACGTTGAACAAATGGCATATAACCGTCACACAAAACAAACTAGCTACAATTCCAGGCCCTCTGACACCAATTGCCAACAACCCAGACTTTCTTCCAGGTCTCAACCAAAGAACACTCCCGTCCACAGATGGTAACTCAAAACTCCTAGCCACCCACTGTTTCACTGGAAACAGGATAAAATCTTTTGAAACTTTAAAAGCAGAGTTCAGCAACTCATTTCCAGACTTCTTCTTTATATACTACTCAAAGATTTTCTGCTCAATAGTAAACACAAGGCCTCATACTGCCTACAGCTGGTGCCCCTAGAAAATATCTGCTATAAAAGATCTCAGATCTTAAAAAACAACTTCTATGGCTTATTCATGGCTGATTTATTCAACCCAAGCTGAAGACAAAAAACATAAAGAAAAATGGGAAGCTGACTTGGGCACTAAATTTAGCGAAACCCAATGGGAAAAGGCTTGTATCCTGGCACATAAATGTTCTTTGAGCACAAAATACCAAGGGATATCATATAAAATTCTCACACAGTGGTACATGACTCCACAAAAAACAAAAAGATGGTTCCACACAACTTCAGACTCCTGTTGGCATTGTGGATAGGAGATAGGTTCATTTTTGCACACATGGTGGAACTGTCCCCCAATTCTTGAGTATTGGGAACATTTTTCACATTGGATTAAACATTTTACTGACACTAAGATTAATCTGAATGCTGCTGCCTGTCTGATCCATACCAACGCTTTCACACTAAGCAAATACAAAAAATTGCTTACCAGGCATCTCTTAAATGCAGCAAAGACTCTTATACCTTTGCTTTGGAAAACCACTCATACACCCTCAGTCAAGGATTGGTTGGACAGAGTCCAATACATATATAAGATGGAACAAATTCTTTCGATGAAAAAGGAAAACAGCACTGGCTTTATCAATACGTGGCAACCTTGGCTACTATTCATCTACTCAAATGAATACCAGTCTCTTCTTACCTAAAATTCTTAATAATTGATAAAATAATTCCTGCATTATAGCATTCAATAAAATGGCATATATGATATATAATTAGTGGTTCGCTTTTCCTACCACCTCTCTCACACCCCCACCCTTACCTCCCCTTCCTTTCCTACCCATCCTACCTTACCCCTCTCCTCTCTTTATCCCTTCCCCTTTACATATCTTACCCCCTTCTAAAGATCATATTAGCACTCCAAATAATTACATTGTATAATTTGAATGTTAATAGATTTACTGTTATTTGTAAACGGACGTTAATTTCATATACTGTTTATTAACTGTATATTGTCAATTGTATGCTATATTTTCTTTAATAAAATTCTTGATTGAGAAAAAAATATTTCCAATTCTATTCCTGCTTTGAAAGCCTATTTTTAGTTTTTTCATTTTATGACAAGAGCTAAACAGACACTAATTCTTATTTTTTATTTTTCAGTTGTCATCTTTTTTGTGATTATTGCAATTTGAAAAAAAAATATTATTATTTGCAGACAGTTTGCTAATAATTGGCTCCATTTAGAAATCAGAAAAGTACTGAAATAAGTACTAGAGAATGTGACATGTTTATCTAATGTGTTAGTAATGCTTAAAGGGGTTGTAAACCTTGTTTTTTTTTTTTTTTTTTTAAATAACAAACATATCATACTTACCTCCACTGTGCAGTTCATTTTGCACAGTGTGGCCCCGATCAATGTCTTCTGGGGTCCCCCAACGGCGCTCGTGGCTCCTCCTCGCATCGATAAACCCCCTGGGAGAAGCGCTCTCCCCGGGGGTTACCTTGCGGGCGGGCTCCCAAGTCCAGCATTTGCGTCTATAGAGGCCGATTGCAGGACTCAGCCCCGCCCCCCCAGTGCCCACGTCATTGGATTTAATTGACAATAGCGGAAGCCAATGGCTGCACAAAAGTTGGCCTTTGGCCATTTCAACAGATCCATGTAATAGAACCTTTATTGAATTGAGAAAGCACAATCTCAGTGTTTCGTGTCAACTGGGAATGTTTCAGTAAATTTGTCTATACTAGGTACAAAAGTTTTCTGTTTTGTTTTTTTCACCCAATCTATTTGATATACAAAAAAGGAATACTGAATACTGTGCATGTGCATGTGAAAGTCATACAAAAAAATTGATATCAATCAAAACCATTACGGTGTGCAGTATATAGTTCAGTAGCACCACTAAAGTGAAATATAATCACAATAACAGCATATTCAAAAAGGTGGTGCGCTAAACAAAATTGCTTATAATGTGATATAAAAAGTCCAACTGTAGAAATCACAGATCTGTGATAATGCAGGTAAATCCAAAAAACCCTCCACCTCATGCCTGCACTGTCACCTGAGGCAATATAGACTCTTACCAGAGAGCCTGGACCCTTTATTATGAACAGGCTTGATGTAACAATCTTTCCCGGGGTCATCAGCTGGAGATGTGTCCTCAGATCAAACAGGACATTAGCTGGATATCTAAACCAGTCTCCATCCACCCCATGATCAGATCAATCATATAAATTTAAGAGACACCAGACACCAGTGTAAAATCCCAAAAAGCTAATTTAATAAAAGGTATTGCACATTGATTTAGATAAAAAACAGCGTTGTATACAAATAGGTGGCCGCCATATGGGACATCCAGGCAATGTGCATGCCTCCGGAAGAAGTCCTCTTTATGACGAAACCAGTCGGGTAAAGAGCTGTTTCCTGCTATCGCATTCTTATGCACATTGTCTGGATGTCCTATATGGCGGCCGCCTATTTGTGGGATGGATGAAGTCAGGTTTGAATATCCAGCTAATGCCCTGTTTGATCTGAGGACACATCTCCAGCTGATGACCCCGGGAAAGATTATTACATCAAGCCTGTTTGACCCGTCATAATAAAGGGTCCAGGCTCTCTAGTAAGAGTCTAGATTGCCTGTGGTGACAGTGCACACACGAGGTGGAGGGTTTTTTGAAACTACCTGCATTATCACGGATCTGAGATTTCTACAGTTGGACTTTTTATATCACATTATAAGCAATTTTGTTTAGCACTCCACCTTTTTGCATACTGTATACAATCTATTTGATAGCCAACTTTTTCTCCTGTTTGTTTAAAGATGATATAAGAGCAGCACTATTTTCTGTGTATGAAAAGAAACTGCATTCATGGACCACGTCAGAATGTGATTTGTAGCTCTGTAATAACAATAAAAACAAGTGGATGTCCAATGTCAATTCCAAGTGATTAAATAAGGAAAAACAATTAAGTTTTGAAATATAACGCTAAAACAAATAAAATAGAACTTTATGAAAGAACAAAGTGTAATTCTATATATATTCAAGGATGTTCTAACAAAACATTTTAAATGGAAAAAAGCTTTTAAATAACAAAAGAAAATAAATGGTACATATTTTTGTAAAGTGCTTATGGCCAGTACCTTTTGCAGCACTGTAAACCGAGGCAGCAGCACAACTCAGAATAACTACTTGAAGGCTTTTTGGGTTTTTTTTATTTAATTTTTCCTTTTATTGGGCACCTCTGACAGCCAGTGGGTGAATCCAGCAAGACCCTTGGTAGGTCAAGTAACATACAAAACAAGCTAGGACAAATGCTTTATATGGAAATAAAATCTCAATTTATAAAGGAAATAATTGTTAATCAAATGCGTTGTTACAATTTATGTAAACTCACAATTTTGTAGTAATGTTTTTTAAATTGAGGATTGCATTGATTTGTTCGCTATTTTACCTTATTGTCTACATGGTGTTTTCAGGAGATTTGGTACAGTACAAAGTTTTCTCTTTTTCCCAGGTGACTCACATTTTATGGAAGAGCTATCATTATAATGTTTATTTTACAGGTCTGTCCGTTATAGGGCAATGTGCATGTAGTAATGTGTCCATTTTTATAACTGCTTTCTAGCCTAAAGCTGGCCATACATTATACAATTTTCTTATTCAATTTCCTTCAGATTTACCTTCAACTATGTAGTGCAAGGGCCTGCCTGATTGCATACAAATTAAAGGTGTTTAGGATCGACCTCATATTATATGAGTTTGACAAATCTAAAGGAAAATTGTACAAGAAAATTGTATACTGTAGTGTATGGCCAGCCTTAGTTATAAGATCCAACTTGCCTCCCTCCCCTCCTGCTGTGGCTGATTCAACAACAGCTATGAAAAAGATGGTTGAATCATAGCTGCAGCTTTTCTCAGCTGTGAGAACTTTCCTGAGACAAGCAATGACAAGAGGAATGCAGAGAGAGTGGTGTGACAGCCTTTGCATTACTCTTGCCATTGCTTATCTCTAGAAAGTTTACAGCCGAAACAAGCTACATCTATGAACCAGCCATTTACCTAATAGCTGTTGTTGGATTGACCACCGAAGGAGGGGAAAGGGGGGGGGGTTCTCATGAAGTACTTGCCCCCATGTTTCAACTGCTTTCTGACCCTAGTTATAAGGTCTGACCTGTCCCCTCCTCTCCTGCCATGGCTGATCAGACAACAGCTATCAAAAAGATGGAGGATTCATAACTGCAAATTGTCTCAGCTGTGAGCACTTTTCCGAGACAAGCAATGCGAAAGGAATGCAGAGAAAAGGGCGTCAGCCTCTGCATTCCTCCTGTCATTGCTTCTCTTGGGAAAGTTCTCACAGCCAAGGCAAGCTGCAAGTCGAATCTCAGAACTAGGGTTAGAAAACACTTTGAAACGTGGGAAAAAAATTATATGTGTACTTTAGAGCCATCAATTTTTTACAATACTCAAAAAATGGATAATGTTCCAGAGTTATATGAAATCTTCAAAGGCGAGGTTGCAAATGTCACCGATTATGGAGCATTTATTAAAATTCCAGGTTGCACAAAGCAAGGCCTTGCTTACAGAACGCACATGCCATTTTCTCATTTGACCATCTTTCAGAAGTAATAGACGTTGGTAATGAGGTAAAAGATGGGAAGCAGAAAATCTTCTTATCCATGAAGGTTGTCAACCAAGGAACAAGGAAAGATATATATCCAAACAATGTGGTGTAACTTGAAACAGGATGCATGAAAGAGATGAGAGTTTAAGGACTACAGCAAGCGGAAGATAACACTGGAGGCTGTACTAAACACTGTGTGTAAAAAGTGTGGATGTAAAGGGCACTTTGCGAATTACTGTTTTATGCAACCCGGAGGAACAAAATACAGTTTAGTACCAGATGGGGATGAGATTGAAGAAGACAAAACAAACTCTGCAAAGACTGCTAAGAAGAAAAAGAAGCAGGAAAGAAGCACAGCAGGGACAGGGAGGTCTCCTCAGAATCTGAGAGCTCATCTACTTCCAGCTCTGATAGCAACTCTGAGCCTGCCAAAAAGAAAAAACGACATACAGAGAAGACCCAAAAAAGCTCAAAGAATAAGAAGCATAAAAAATACAAACAAAGACATTGAATAAGAGGTCACTGTTTATTTACATTGATTTTGTCCTGTTGTGTGGCTACATATATTATTTATTTTCTTCTAGACCTTTTTTAAAGTTCAAAAGAATTATACATAAAGAAAGTAAGGGCACAAAAATGCACTGCCCCAAAATTAATAGTCCCCAAATCTAAATGGCAGAAATGTCCCGAGTGAATGCAATTGGTCTTATATATAAACTCAGAGAGATTGCGTTACTAAAACTAGAGAGAGCAAGATCTGGTACAACTCTGCATAGAAACCAATCAGCTTCCAGTTTATTTGTTGTCAAAGCTTGATTGAACAAAATGAAGTTAGAAGCTGAATAACTACAACGCACAGCTGCACCAGATTTTGCACCCTCCGGTTTTAACAAATCAAAAAAACAGTCTCTAAAACAGGAAATTTATCAGTAATATGAAGTAGACATGTGAGCAATCCTCCTGCTGCTCCTTTAGTAGGACCCCGGGAGATCCAGCTTCAACACTCGACAAAGAGAAGAGAAAGCTCCTTTACCCTTCCTCTTCTCCTTGACGTATTTAAACTTCACCTGTCATGAGAGAGAGAAAATCCAGTTTGCCTGGCTGTGTTTGACTTCGGTACTTTTGAATCACAGATCCAGAACAAGTATACCATAAATGAATGTCAGAAAAGAGTTCCTCATCTCTGTAGGTATTCCAGGTCAGAGACCAAAAAATCAGTATGACAGCCGGGTTACTAACAAAAGGAAAGATTAGCAATGACAGGTTACATAATGTTCTCATGACAAGTGTAATTTAATGGGACTTCTGCACATAAAGAGTCTGACAGTCTGTCCATAATTATGTAAATGTAAAACATAAGTGTGAATGAGAGCCTTATGAATCTTTAACTTCAGTTACATGTGCCTAAAAAGCAGGAGTGCCTTGGAAGCCTTCTATCAATATTTGTAGAAATATAGAAATATTATATTTGAATTGTAATCTATCAATGACATTGCTGTTTATTAGGAGACATTTACTAAATGGAAATGTAAAAGATCAGTGTAATCACTATAAAGATAATGGCACACCTGTGTTGTAGATTCACCTGAACTTGTGTATTTATGAACACTTAGCAAATATGAGATCCTTTCACAAATCTGCACTCCCTTTTTATTGCTCTCCTTGCCTATCACAACTCCCTCCTTGGTGGTCTACCTCTACAAAGGCTATTCCCCTTGAGTCTATCATGAATGCTGCTTCCAGACTCATCCACCCACCCAGTTGCTCATTGTCCGCCAACCCTCACTGGCAATCCCTCCACTGGTTTCTGCACACCCAACACATAAAATTCTAAATGCTAATAACATACACAGCCATGTACAGCTGTCCCAAGCTAAACCACCAGCCTTATCTGAAAATATTATCCAAACTGTCCTCTTTGCTCCTCTCAAGACCTCCTGTTTTCTAGCTTCCTCATGACCTCCTTTCATACCAGAGCCTCTCCCATCCTCTGTAACACCAATCTGTCCAGCTATTTCCTACACTGGAAGCTCATGACTGTTAACTGATATCTATGAGCAACAGACATCCACATGCAACATACTGTATATAGTGTAAAGGTAGGCGCTGCTTCTTCCCCAAAATTGATCTATACACAATATCACAATAAAAATAATATTTAACAATGATGTCCATATCACATACCGTATATACTCGAGTATAAGTCGATCTGAGTATAAGTCGAGGCCCTAATTTACCACAAAAAAATGGGAAAAACTTAGTGACCCGAGTATAAGACGAGGGTGAGAAATGCACAGCTACTGTAAGTGGAAAAGAGGGTCAACAATGCCCATTTGCAGCCTCACTGTGCCCATTTGCATGCCTCACTGTGCTCTTTTGCAGCCATAGGTCCCCCCGAACTTCAAACTCGGTAGTTAAGGGTTCCTAGATGTCCCCTAGCTGCAGCCAAAATTTGGGGTCTCTGAACCCAAAGGGTCCCGAAATGACATTGCTGCAGATGGACACAGTTGACCAATTTTGGGGCCCTGTATCTTGGGGCCACTTAGTGCTAGGAACCCCAAATTTGATATGCAAACCCAGTGGACCTAGCACCATAAAATATCCAAAGCTGGGGTTTCTAGCACCAAGTGGCCCTGAGATACAGGGCCCCAAAAATCGGTTCAGAAAATGTCAAGCACTTTTCTGCAGCAGAGAATGACATTTTCCAAACTGATTTTGGGGCCCCGTATTTCGGGGCCACTTGATGCTAGGAACCCCAAATTTGGATATGTTGTGGTACCAGTTCCACTGGGTTTGCATACCAAATGTGGCGTTCCTAGCACCAAGTGGCCCTGAGATACGGGGCCCCAAAATCGGTTCGGAAAATTAAATTTTTTGCTGCAGAAAAGTGCTTGACTCGAGTATAAGTCGAGGGGGGCACTTTCAGCACAAAAAAATGTGCTGAAAAACCTGACTTATACTCGAGTAGATACGGTATCCAGAATCTCACAATAATAATGTGTAGTAGTAATGTCCAAATCACATATCTGCATAAATCATAAACTTAGATAGCATCTAGTCCAGGGGTCTCCAAATTTACTAACGAGAGGGCCAGTTTACTGTGCTTTAGACTTAAAGGGGCCGCACTTTGGTTATTGGGAGTAGAGAAGGTCTGGACATCAATTGGAATAAAGAATGCCCCATCTTTGGTGTCAGTGAGAGGAGGAACTCTGCCCCATCATTGGTGTAATTGGGCCCCATTGTTGGTGTCATTGGGAGGAATTGTGTCCCATCTTTGATGTCATTGTGTCAGAGAACTCATGCAGCAAGTGCTCGTTCCTATGCAGCAGCTGCCAGTCCCCATTCAGCAAATGCTAATGCACATGTGCGGAGCCACAGACCAAGATGGGCAAGGATTGGAATGGGCATGCGCAATGGCACATCCATACGAGTGCACATGCGCTAGTGTGCGCATGAACGCACGTATCCACAGATTCTGGCGCATGGCGGCCTATTTAAACGGAGAGTCTGCCTGGCTTCAGTGCTGGATTGTCTTCAGCTTGGTTCCTGTGTCCTTTTAGAGTATATTTTGGCTTTTTAGTTAGGTGTACAGGCACATCAATGCAACAGAATATGTGTATTTATTTAGCAAACCAAGCAAGTATGTGATAAGCATTTACATGCTTGTTTGAAAGTGTGCTAGAATTTGCATTTTCTTATGAATATAATACTATATTTTAGAGATATGCATCTTAGCATAAAATGTATTTCAACAGATCAAGAGATCTGTCTTGGGATAGGCCTTGCCTTTTTCTAATCTGCTTCAACAGATTAACAAGTTCTTTGTAATGATGAATGCTAAAGGTCAGTTGTCAGGTTTTATTTCACATTCATCTACTTACATATTCTGGCATTTTTTTCACTTTTAGCAGTCGGGCCATTATCATGCTAGCAGTCTCTGATCATTAAAATCAACAAAGCTTTGCTCTGAATTAGTCCATGCTTTGAAATATTTGTATGTCCTATATGTGTATAGGAGATCTTCTCACAGTTGAATATTATGGGATTATTCATACCAAACACGTTAGTTTTGGCAAAGGCACTCCAATGCCTGGCCTCATTGGGCAGAATGGTTTACTACAGATGGGGACTCAGCATTTGCTTTGTGTGATATTTCAACAAACTAAACATAAAGTGTATAAAGCCGTAGCAATACTACTGATACCCAAAGATTGTATAAGTAATGAAAAATAAACAATATGAATTTTCAAACAGAATAATGAAACACTTGGGATTGTATTCATAAAAAATTTTGCATAGAAATTCCTCAATACAAATGCAGGTAAATTCATTCTGAGAAACAGGCAAAAAACAGAATGTTATTGGACCTTTTCCTATGTTAGCTGAGTGTTTTTCATTGATGTAAAATGGAAAATATTGCCGCAACTGCTCTATCTGTTTAGGACTTTGCCTATTCCTGTACCCAACGTGTTTTTTTTTTAAGGCACAATTGCTATTAAGCTGCTACTTATGGCAAGTGAAAAGGGTGAGATGCGCCTTCAGTAAACTAATTTTTAAGTTTTTAATGTTAATGTTCTCTTAAAGGACTATTACTTAGTGGTAATCCTAAGCCAATTGAAAGCTTTGTTCCATGCTGCATCTCAAACCCTCTGGGCAGAACTGGAAAGCTCACAGGTACCAGGTAATAACTTACATAACTACCTCTTAGCTAGATGCTTCCTTCTACCCAAGCCATCTTTAGTCTCCCCCCACTATACAAGCTGCGCTTTCAGCGTGGAAACAACTATTGAATACGCCCTATGGGGTCGCACAGCTTACAACTTTCCCACTCCCCTCTCTTAATCTCCCTATTATTATACCAAACTTAAATCTCACACATTGGGTAACTCAAGGTATTCATACAGTGGATAATTTACAGGTGGGCCCTGCTATTAAAACCTTTCGATCTTTAAAAATAGAACATGGTATCTCGATCACGGATCAATACAAATATAGACAGGTCACACATTTTCTGCAATGCAACCCAAACACATCATTATCACTACCTTGAAATATTGCCCAATTCTATAAGACTTCTTCCAACAAAATCAAAGGCATTTATACATTTTACACCCTACTCAACCAGAAAAATGTGTTTAAAAAATCTGTTCCTATTAAAGAATGGGAACAAGACTTTGGAGTTGTATATACCTCTCAAAGCTGTAAAAAAGCTTTATCTACCACATATGCAGCAACTAAAAGCGTTAATCTATGGGAACCAACCCAAAACCTACTTCTACGTTAATACCTTACTCCACAGTGTTTAACGAGATTTTCATCCCTTACGTCTGCCACATTGTTGGTGAAATTGTGGTAGGGAAGGTTCCTTATTTCACATACTGTGGTCGTGTCCTTCACTAGATTCCTACTGGCCAAAAATCTTTACACTTATAACACAAGTACAGGCGGTCCCTGGGTTACAAACAAGATAGGGTCTGTAGGTTTGTTCTGAAGTTGAATCTGTTTGTAAGTCGGAACAGGTACATTTTTTAAGTGTAGCTTCAGCCAAAAAAAAATATGTTTAAGCTTTTTGGATAGCATAGGGAAGGGTTAACACCCCTGTAACGTTTGTTTTGCTGTTTGTGCCCCTGTTCAGAAGATTTCACCTCACTTTCTGTCCCAATGACAATTGGATTTAGAAAATTTTGGGTTGTTGTGGAATCAAGGATTGGTGATAAAGCTTCAGTGGAGGTACCTTTTTCCCATAACTCTTACAGGAGTGAATTTCCCTTCCTCGGGGTAGATTTCCTCTCAATTCCTGTTGTCTCCCTCCGTTTGTAAGTAGGATGTTTGTAACTAGGGGACCGCCTGTACTGGGGACTAATATTCAGATTCCCCCTGGACTAGCCTTGTGTACCCTGGGCATTGAGCTAATCCCACCTCAGCTGAGAAATGTTCTCATTCATATTCTGTTAGCACGCTACTTAGGCATTGGAAAGATGCCAACCCTTCAGTAATAAGAGAGGTTATTCAAACTGCCCAGGCCCACTCCACCTAAGAACTAATGTTCGCTCACGTTAACATCCACTTCCTAGAAGTCTCTAAAATGTGAAGAGTATGGACAGCTTGAGATGATAAGTCTCAATACTGATATAATATTTGACATTTTGATATTTCTATGTCTTTTGAACTTTACATCCCTCATTGGCTGTGATTGTTATACTTTGCTCCATTTCAACCTTCTTTCCTTATTTATTTATTTTATCTTAACCATTTGTTCATCTTAGTCTCTTATTTTACTTCCTTTTCTTACTTCTATATTATTTTATTTCATTTGTGTCTTCTATTGCACTACTCTTGCAGTGCATTAAAGTGCCCTTACTGTTTATTCGCTCTTGGGCGTATCTGTTTATTTGTTGTACTATACTAAAAATGTATTGAATTTAAAATGGGCACTATTGATTTTGGCCAATAAATTGAACTAAGTATAAAGGAATTTCCCATAATGCTTAGCTGCTATTTAGTGGGCAAATGCCTTTTTTCCCATTTTAAATCAATGTAAAACATTTGCCCAGCACGGGAAACAGCCCAGTAACATTATTTGTTTTTCCTTTACCTAATTTGCATAGAATGAATGTATATGCACTTTTACTGGGTGGATTGCAATGCAAATCCTTCATAAAAACAATCCTTAATTTATACCGTTCAGATATTACAATTTTCATTTCAATTAAAATGTAAAGATGCTGACAAGCTACTTAAAGCATAAAAGCATTTACACAGGTGAGTCATTCAATGCTTAAAGATGGCCTGAACTAGACATGTGTGATTTGTTTCAGCCCGAATTGAAATTCTGACAAATATTTCGTTATTCGAAAATTCGGATGTATCCGAATTTCCAAATTACACTAGTAACAAATTTAAACAAATCCAAAATAAAGAATCAAAATATTGAATGAAATTCTTATTCAAATTGTTTCAAATTGTATTTGAAACGTTTTCAAATCGAGATCGAATTTCCAAAGAGAATAATATAGAATAGAAAATAAAGGAATAGAAAAGAATAGAATAGAAAATAAACTAATAGAATATAATAGAGTAAGGCCCCTTTCACACTGGGGCGGTGGGGGCGTCGGCGGTACAACAGCGCTATTTTTAGCGCTGCTGTACCGTCGTTCTTGCAGCGGTATTCGGCCGCTAGTGGTGCGGTTTTAACCCCCGCTGGCGGCCGAAAAAGGGTTAAAATCCCTCGTACAGCGCGGTATTGCCGCGGTATAGCCGCGCTGTCCCATTGATTTCAATGGGCAGGAGCGGTTTAGGAGTGGTGAATACACCGCTCCTTCACCGCTCCAAAGAAGCGGTTTGCAGGACTTTTTTCACCGTCCTGCCAGCGCACCGCTTCAGTGTGAAAGCCCTCGGGCTTTCACACTGAACAAACAGCAGAGGCTGTTTAGGGGCAGTTTGCAGGCGGTATTTTTAGCGCAATAACGCCTGCAAACCGCCCCAGTGTGAAAGGGGTCTAAAAAAGAACAGAACAGAAAATAAAAGAATATGAAAAATATAATAGAAAAAAAGGATAGAATAGAAAAAAATTACATAAAACAGAACAAAAAAGAACAGAAAATAAAGGAATGGAATAGAATAAAAAATAGAATCAAATGAAATAGAATGAATATAACCATCTTCTGAAATTCGAATTTAAAATAGAATAAATGTGAATTTGAAAGAATTTAAAAAAAAAAAAAAAGAATATAGCCATTTCCCAAAATTTGAATAAAATAAATTTGAATTTGAATAGAATGGAAAATAATAGATTAGAATAGAATATAAAATAAAAGATTAGAATTTACTAGAATAGAAAAGAAAATAATAGAATAGAGTTGAAAAAAACAATAGAATAGAATTGAATAGAATAGAAAGAATATAACCATCTTCCAAAATTTGAATTCCGAATAGAATAAATTTGAATAGAGTAGAAAAGAATAGAATAGAAAAGAATAGAATATTCTTTTCTATTCTATATTACCTTTTTCCGAATTCAAATTTCGAATAGAATAAATTTGAATTACAATAGAATAGAAAAGGATACAATAGATTAGAATAGAAAAGAAAATAATAGAATAGAAAAAAAAACAATAGAATAGAATGAAATAGAAAGAATATAGCCATCTTCCAAAATTCCATTTTTAAAAAGAATACATTCAAATGCAATTCGAATGGAATTCTATTTGAATTTGAAACTTTTGAATCGATTCAAATTTGAATAAACAAAACAAATTTCAAAAACAAATTAAACAAAATTAACTAAACAAATTTATGTAAATAACGAATCAAAACAGAACAAAATTAAGTTTTTCGTTCTGCACATGTCTAGCCTAAATTGTGGAAGCTGAGCTCAAAAAAAAAAAAAAAAAAAAAAAAAAAGCATCATTGACTTACCAACTTTTTGGAGGGTCGGTTCACACAGGAACACGTACAATTGCACGCTTGTGTTCCCATGATCTGGTTTTGACAGCCCCTTATTTGAATAAGCTGAAAAACGCAATGGTACATGCAAGCCTTTCCCGCACCGTGCTCCAGTTTGACTGTAGAAGAAGGCAGGAGGGGGTGCATCCCCCTCTAATCATTTTTAGTGCAGCTGGGCCTGGAGACCTGAAGCTGTTAACTGCAAAGCATTGGACATTCAGCAGAAGGAAGAGGACAAGGCAGCCCAGCAATAAATATTTCTACAGAATTCAGTAGCCTACACATCATGAGACCCATTTCATTACAAATAATTTTTGTAACTTCACAGGAAAGAGTTACCAGCGGACAATGCAGCCTCAGCCAGTCTATTAGCTTTGAGAAGAAGGATTCAATGCCCAGGTAAATTATCCACATAGGGGGACCAATGATGCTCCTCCTCAGAGTGGCTTCCCAACACTAATGGAGCATGAGAATGTAGAATGGAGAGCCGGCAACTTGTCCTTCCGAATAAATCACGTTTTTCATTGGGTGGACTGTACAAAGTACAGTGTCTTACATGTTTTGATAGTAAGTTTTATTCATAGCCATTATGAATAAGACTTAGTGACGAAACGCTTAACCCACTGTATGTTGAACACTCCACCTGATGAAATAAAGTGATTTATTCAGAAGAACAAGTTGCTGGCTCTCCATTCTACATTCTCACAGTATGTTAGCTTGGAGAAAGAAGGTGAGAGGAGAAGGGAGGCGCAGAGGAGTGCCTTTCCATCCTAGGCTATGGGGCTGTATGTTCCTATTGATGCACCCAGAGTAGGGAGGCACAACTCTAGTCCCTGCATGCAAGGGTAACTCTAAAAGATGATGGAAGAGAAACAGGAAACTTGGGCCAGCAGTCATTGCACCAGCATAACCTGGAACACGTGCCCCTGGACGACGGCAACATATAACAAAATGCGTAGGGCAGAGCGACGGGCTGATGTCACCGTTACTCTTGAGTCCCGGACAGACAGGTTTTGTGTATGTGTGCCAGCTGATGCACATGAATTAGGGCGCTTTATTTTGCATCTACATTATAAGTGCAAACTTTATATTTATGTAAAATTAATTTTGCGATTTTACACTATGTGGAGCCTTTTTTGTTTTGGGGAACATCAATGATAATCATGTTGGGAGGATTAATGTGCCAACTTGGAAGACCCTCTGAAGTATAAAAAGGCCTCTGTTGGGTATGGAGCCACAAGTGTTTGTGACCTTTTGTAATGAGAGGCCACATAATTTGGTAAGTGAGCCTTTCAGCCTTAGGTGGTGGTGTTGATGCACAGGATCACACTTCAAGGTGGTGGATGGTGGTGAAACTCACCTGGAATACTAGAACATGTCACTTGTGGACTTTTTATATTTATGTTTTTTATGTTTATTTATTTAGCACAACTTTATGAAGTCATACTGTATTGGAACTGTGCTAATATCTCACAGAAAATTTGCTGCTTATTGGTTGTTTTTTGTTTGGATTTGCTATACATAGCACGTTTTTTTTTTCTTTCTTTTCATAAACTGAAACATAGGCAAGGATTAAAAGTTAAAGAAGATACATACTCAGTAAGTGATTAAAGTGGATGTAAACCCAATTTTTTTTTTTTTTTATGTCATAATGTAGAGTATAAGATTTCCTATCGTTTGAGCCCAGTCTTGCTACAAAGAGTTAATCCAGCTCTGAGCAATCCTCTCTTATTGTTCAGTGAGATAAAACTTGACAGAGAAAAACTTTGACAAATCCTCCCCCTTGCTGTGAGTGACAGGTGATTTACATCTCGTGCACTAGCCTAAGACATGCATTATTTTTTAATTCCCACCCCCACTCCTTTCTTCAGCAGCTCTGCAAGGATTGGCTGTTCCACACCTCAGCATGATTGGGCATGCTGAAGTCATGTGGTTACTTTCCTGTCTTTTCACTGGATGTTAGAGATCATAGCAGAAATTCAGTGTAAGAAATACACAGGAGAAAATGCATATTGACAAGGGGGGTGTAGAGGTGGGCGGGGAGTCTACTGACATCACGACTCCACCCACCGAGCAGATCCACCCGCAGAATCTGCAGTTTTTCGGGTCTCATAACAGACAGAGGGGAAACATTTGACAGGTAAAGATACATGCAGGAGGCATGTATATCCTTATAGATAACCCCTATGGCAGTAGTTTAGAAAGGATGACATTGGATTTACATCCACTTTAAGTCAACTGCTGAATGTGCTTAAAGGCTTTAATATCACTTTAAGCTTTCAATTAGTAACCTCTAACTGCTAGAAAAGTCATATCAGGATCTTGGTAATGGGCAGTATTCTAGCTGTTTGCCTTTCTTTGCTGCAGCTTTAACCACTTCAATACCGGGTACTTTCGCCCCTTCCTGCCCAGGACAATTTTCAGCTTTCAGCGCTGTCGCATTTTGAATGACAATACCACGGTCATGCAACACTGCACCCAAACTAAATTTTCTTCCCACAAATAGAGCTTTCTTTTGGTGGTATTTGATCAGCACTAGGGTTTTTATTTTTTTGCTAAACAAACTAAAACAGACCAACATTTTTGAAAAAATATATGTTTTTCTTCATTTCGGTTATAAAATTTTGTTTTCTCCTTCACTGACGGACACTGGTGAGGCGGCACTGATGGGCACTGATGAGGCGGAACTGATGGGCACTGATGAGTTGGCACTGATAAGGTGGCACTGATGATGAGGCATTGATATGTAGAATTGATGGGCACTGACAGGCGGCACTGATGGGCACTGACAGGCAGCTGTGATGGGCACTGACAAGCGTCACCGATTGCACTTATAGGGGTACTGATTGGCACTGACAGGTGGCACTGATGGGCAGCACTGATGATGAGGTATTGATGAGGTACTGACAGGTGTTACTGCTGGGCACTGATTGACACTGTGATGGGATGGGCATTGATTGGCACTGTGGTGGGCACTGATTGGCACTGATATGGGCACTGATTGGCATTGATATGGGCACTGACATCCATTTCTGATGGGACACTGACTGGCAGCTGATGGGTACCTACTGGCAGTTGTGGTGGCACATCTGTTGGGGCTGTGCTGATAATCAATGTGCTGATCAGCACAGACCCCCCCTGTCAGCGCAAACCGAGGAAGGCACTTCCTGGTTCACATGATGATCAGCTGTGATTGGTCACAGCTGATCACGTGGTAAGAAGCCTCCGTCAGAGGCTCCATACCACGATCAGAGATGCAGTGTGTCAGACTGACACACGGCACCTCCGATCGCTGCACTGCGCGCCCCGGGAGGCACTCACTGGTATGTTACCCTGCTGGATGTCATAAGATGCCCAATCAGGATAACAGAACCACCGCCCGGCCGTCATTCTACTGTAGGCTGGGCGGGAAGTGGTTAATATTAACTTCTAACAGGATCTTGGTAATGGGCAGTATTCTAGCTGTTTGCCTTTCTTTGCTGCAGCTTTAACCACCTGCAACATGTAAATATACTGCAAGTGGGTGGCAAGTGCAGGCACAAGCATGTACCTGTACATCAGCACCTTGCCTCCTGATTCATGTGCGTGCCCCCTGCCGACCCGTGCTGTGATTGGACACAGCACGAGTTTAACAGCTGATTTCAGCCAATGATTTTGTCTGATGTCAACTGATTGGCTGTGTCCAATCACACACTTTTTTTTTGACCTAAGACATGTAGCAGAATAAATTTTGGCCTCAATTTATGAAGAAATTTGATTTTTTTTCTATTGTAAAAATTAAAAAATATAGATTTTTTAAATTTTAGGTTTGTTTTGGTGTATAAAATAATAAAAAAAACCCAGTGGTGATCAAATACCACCAAAAGAAAGCTCTATTTGTGTGAAAATATTGTATAAATTTAATTTGTGTACAGTGCTACGTGACTGAGCAATTACCAGTTAACCGATTTCCGCCCGCCGGCTGTCAAATGATGGCTGGGCGGTGCGGCCCTAGTTCTGGGTGGACGTCATATGATGGCCCACTATAATGACCGCTCTTGCGCACCTGTGGGAGTGTAGATCACGGCGATTGGTGGTGTGCGGTGGTCAGACTAACTCACCGCTACACCGATCTCGGTAAAGAGCCTCCATCAGAGTGTCCAATCACGGCTGATCACGATGTAAACAGGAAGAGCCGTTGATTGGCTTTTCCTCACTCACATCTGACAGACACGAGTAGAGGAGAGCCGATCGACTGCTGTCCTGACAGGGGAGGTCTGTGCTGATTGTTTATCAGTGCAGCCCCCCCTCGGATGCCCACCCAGGACCACCAGGATGCTGCCAGGACCACCAGGGATTCCACCACACTGGACCACCAGGTATGCCACCCTAGACCACCAGGGAAATGCAAATCAGTGCCCAGGCAGCTGCCAATCAGTGCCCAGGCAGCTGCCAATCACTGCCCATCCCCAATGCCTGCCAGTGCCATCAGTGATGCCTATCAATGCCATCTATCAGTGCCGCATATCAGTGCCCATCAGTGCCAAATATCAGTGCACATCAGTGCCCATCAGTGTCCAGCAGTGCTGCCTATCAGTGCCACCCATAAGTACCCATCAGTGCAATCTTTCAGTGCCCATCAGTGTTGCCTATCAGTGCCCACCAGTGCCACCTATCAATGCCCATCAGTGCTGCATATCAGTGCCACCTATCAGCGCCCATCAGTGCCCATCAGTGCCACCTCATTGGTGCCACTTCATCTGTGCTGCCTTATCAGTGCCCGTCAGTGCCATCTTATCAGCACCCATCAGTGAAGGAGAAAACTTACTTATTTACAAAATTTTATAACAGAAACAACTTTTTTTTTCAAAATTTTAGTTTTTTTTTTATTTGTTTAGCAAAAAATAAAAAACACAGAGGTGATCAAATACCACCAAAAGAAAGCTCTATTTGGTGGTATCTGTTTGGGTACAGTGTAGCATGACCGCGCAGTTGTCATTTAAACAGCGACAGCGCTGAAAGCTGAATTGGCTTGGGCAGGAAGGGGGTGTAAGTGCTCGGTATTGAAGTAGTAGTAGTAGCGCAGTGCTAAATAGCAAAAAATGGTCTGGTCACGGAGGGGGTAAAACCTTCCAGAGGTCAAGTGTTTGAAAAAATTGAACCAACATAATTTTTCCAGGGTCTGGAATCTGGTCCCATATTTAAGGATAAATAAATCCCAATTTTTCAAGATCATAATCCACTTTTTTTTTGTGGTACTGAAGTCTACAATCTGTTTTTCTCATCACTAGAACTTAAATAAGTAACTTAAACTTTATAGAGCTAACAGTTAAATACAGAATTCTTTGAGTATTTTAGGACCTAAGACTAAACCAGTTTGATTTAAACTATTGTACATTTAAATGTTACATTTTGTATAGAATAAAGGTCTTTGGTACAAGAAAACATTGAAAGATCCACTACAATCGAAAAGATCATATAATGAATACTGAAAGATTTCAGTTTCCTAAGCAACCTTCATTGTAACACAATTGCTCATGCAAGATATTTAATATTCATTGCACTAAGGGATGTGCACCAATACAGTATGAGGACCTTCAAAACAAATTAATTAAAGAAAATTGGATACTCTAATGAATAGAGATTGCTAACCAATTGTTGTTACAGTGAATGTCTATGTTGGGGCATAGCATGGCATGTTGCACGGATGATTCAAAGTCATATTGTTTTCACAATACTATTTTAATTGTGCAATAACCAAATAATTAAGAGGAGCAGTGCTGCAATGTAAACAGCTCACAGTAAGAGAAAAGAAGCATTGATTAAATACAGCATAAAGAGACAGCTTTGCAGTGTCAGACTGTCTATTAAACCTGACAAAGCATAATAAATAATACATTGGGCCTTTACCCTAAGTAGGCTCTGTACAGCCTACACGAGAGCAGTGGTGGCTGGTGCTCAAAATTTTTTTGGGGGGGGGCGCAAACAAACTGAAAAATTCAGAAAAAAAAAAAATATCAATTGCAGCCTCACTGTGCCATCAAACGCAGCCACTGTGTCATCAAGCACAGCCACTGTGCCCCATCAAACGCAACCACTGTGCCCCATCAAATGCAGCCACTGTGCCATCAATTGCAGCCACTGAGCCATCAAATGCAGCCCCTGTGCCATCAATTGTAGCCATCGTGCCCATCAAATGCAGCCACTGTGTCATCAATTGCAGCCACTGTGACCATCAATTGCAGCCCCTGTGCACATCAAATGCAGCAACTGTGCCATCAATTGCAGCCACTGTGCTATCAAACGCAGCCACTGTGCCACTGCGCCCATCAATTTCAGCCACTGTGCCCATCAATTGCAGCGCCTGTGCCCATCATACTGTGTGCAGCCTGTGTGCCCATCATGCATCCATGCAGCTTGTGCCATCATATGTAGCCTGCGTGCCCATCATATATAGCTTGTGTGTCCATCAATTGCAGCGCCTGTGCCCATCATATGCAGCCTATGTGCCCATCATATGCAGCTTGTGCCCATCATATGTAGCCTGTGTGCCCATCATATGTAGCCTCTGTGACCCATCATATGTAGCCTCTGTGCCCATCATTTGTAGCCTGTGTGCCCATCATATGTAGCCTGTGTGCCCATCATATGTAGCCTCTGTGACCCATCATATGTAGCCTCTGTGCCCATCATTTGTAGCCTGTGTGCCCATCATATGCAGCCTGTGTACCCATCATATGTAGCCTGTGTGCCCATCATATGTAGCCTCTTTGAACCTTCATATGTAGCCTCTGTGCCCATTATTTGTAGCCTGTGTGCCCATCATATGTAGCCTGTGTGCCCATCATATGTACAGTAGCCTGTGTGCCCATCATATCATCATATGCAGCCTCTGTGACCCCCCCGCTCGCCATCTGACCCGCACACACTTACCCTAACCTGGTGGCGGGTGACGGTGGCGAGCTGTGGGACATGCAGCAGGTGATGGCAGGGAGCTCCTGTGTCCTCCATGGCTCTCTGTCCTCTCCCATTCCATTCCTCTGCTCTCTTCTGTTCCATTCAGTCCAATCAGGACACATGTGCCTTCAGCCAATCAGGTGATGGGTATTAGATCCACGCCTCCTGATTGGCTGAGAGGCGGTTCAGTGTTAGTAAAGCAAATATTCATTTGCTTTGCTAACCCACCTGGGTTCACCTTTTTTGAAGTCTATTAGAGCCTATGGGTCTAATCAGGTGCATCAAAAACACCCCCCTGTCATTATAATTCAGGCACCCTGTGACCGAAAAGGGGCTGGACACCTGAATAGGGGGTGTCTACAGCGGCCATGGATATATACATGCAATGCATGAATCTATCCGTTATACAAAGTGGGGGGTGGCTGGAGGGAGGGGGCGGCACCCCACCACTGCATTCTAATGGCGCACCCAATGATCATTGAAAAGCCTGGTGTTCTTCTCAATTGACAGATCTGAACAGCCTACACAAGTGCCCAATGGGGTGCCCAGTGGGGTGTACAATAAAAATCCTGGTGTTCTTCCCAATTGACAGGCTTTAAAACAGTGTACTAATTTGAAAAGCTCAAGATAAGTACAAGCAGTTGATTGAACGCTTGTCCTAATGTTTGCTTCCATGAATGGTGCCTTCAAATCTAGCAGGCATGGGTGCTGCAGAGGCAGTTCAGCCCATCTTCCTTCCAGCCTGTCCCCTGAGAGCTAATCAACTTGAAGAATATTAAAAATCCAAGTACATGTTAACCTTTAAACACTACTTCAACCACTTAAGCCCTGGACCATTTGGCTGGCCAAAGACCAGAGCAATTTTGCGATTCGGCACTGTGACGCTTTAACTGACAATTGCACGGTCGTGCGACGTGGCTCCCAAACAAAATTGATGTCCTTTTTTTCCCACAAATAGAGCTTTCTTTTGGTGGCATTTGATCACCTTTGCGTTTTTTATTTTTTGCGCTATAAACAAGTTTAGGCCGATCGTATTCTTCTACATATTTTTGCTAAAAAAATCGCAAGCTTTTATTGATTGGTTTGCGCAAAAGTTATAGCATTTACAATATAGGGGATAGTTTTATGGCATTTTTATTAATAAATTTTTTTTATTAGTAATGGCGGCGATCAGCAATTTTTATCATGACTGCAACATTATGGCGGATAGATCTGACACTTTTGGCGTGATTTTGGGACCATTCATATTTATACAGCGATCAGTGCAATTAAAAATGCATTAATTACTGTGTAAATGTGACTGGCAGTGAAGGAGTTAACCACTAGGTGGTGCTGTAGGGGTTAAGTGTGTCCTAGGGAGTGATTCCAACTGTGGGGGGGAGGGGCTGTGTGTGACACAATACTGATCACCACTCCCGATTACAGGGAGCGGTGATCAGTGTCAGTGTCACTAGGCAGAACAGGGAAATGCTTGTTTACATTAGCATTTCCCTGTTCTTCCTCTCCATGAGACGATCACAGGTATCCCCGCGGTCATCGAGTCTGCGGGACCCGCGATCATGCTCATGAAGCTCGCGCCTCTTAAAGGGCAATGTACAGGTACGTGATTCTGCCTGTACGTGCCCTTCTGCCGCAGTATATCTGTGTGAGGCGGTTGGGAAGCGATTAAGGAACCTCAAAATCCAAATTAATAGCATATGCATAGTGTATATACAGTCAGGTCCATAAATATTTGGACATCAACACAATTATGATGTGTTGTGGCTCTTTACACCACCACAATGGATTTGAAATGAAACAAACAAGATGTGCTTTAACTGCAGACTTTCAGCTTTAATTTGAGGATATTTACATCCAAATCAGGTGAAAGGTGTAGGAATTACAACAGTTTGTATATTTGCCTCCCATTTTTTAGGGGCCAAAAGTAATGGGACAGATTAACAATCATCCATCAAACTTTCACTTTTTAATACTTGGTTGCAAATCCTTTGCAGTCAATTACAACCTGAAGTCTGGAACGCATACACATCACCAGACGCTGGGTTTCATCCCTGGTGATGCTCTGCCAGGTCTCTACTGAACTGTCTTCAGTTCCTGCTTGTTCTTGGGGAATTTTCCCTTCAATTTTGTCTTCAGCAAGTGAAATGCATGCTCAATCGGATTCAGGTCAGGTGATTGACTTGGCCATTGCATAACATTCCACTTCTTTCCCTTAAAAAACTCTTTTGGTTGCTTTCGCAGTATGCTTCGGGTCATTGTCCATCTGCTCTGTGAAGCGCCGTCCAATGAGTTCTGAAGCATTTTGCTGAATATGAGCAGATAATATTGCCCGAAACACTTCAGAATTCATCCTGCTGCTTTTGTCAGCAGTCACATCATCAATAAATACAAGAGAACCAGTTCCATTGGCAGCCATACATGCCCACGCCATGACACTACCACCACCATGCTTCACTGATGAGGTGGTATGCTTTGGATCATGAGCAGTTCCTGTCCTTCTCCATACTTTTCTCTTCCCATCATTCTGGTACAAGTTGATCTTGGTCTCATCTGTCCATAGGATGTTGTTCCAGAACTGTGAAGGCTTTTTTAGATGTTGTTTGGCAAACTCTAATCTGGCCTTCCTGTTTTTGAGGCTCACCAAGGGTTTACATCTTGTGGTGAATAGGGATGAGCCGAACACCCCCCTGTTCGGTTCGCACCAGAACATGCGAACAGGAAAAAAGTTCGTTCGAACATGCGAACACCGTTAAAGTCTATGGGACACGAACATGAATAATCAAAAGTGCTAATTTTAAAGGCTTATATGAAAGTTATTGTCATAAAAAGTGTTTGGGGACCTGGGTCCTGCCCCAGGGGACATGGATCAATGCAAAAAAAAGTTTTAAAAACGGCCGTTTTTTCAGGAGCAGTGATTTTAATAATGCTTAAAGTCAAACAATAAAAGTGTAATATCCCTTTAAATTTCGTACCTGGGGGGTGTCTATAGTATGCCTGTAAAGGGGCGCATGTTTCCTGTGTTTAGAACAGTCTGACAGCAAAATGACATTTTGAAGGAAAAAACTCATTTAAAACTACTCGCGGCTATTGCATTGCCGACAATACACATAGAAGTTCATTGATAAAAACGGCATGGGAATTCCCCAAAGGGGAACCCCGAACCAAAATTTAAAAAAAAAAATGACGTGGGAGTCCTCCTAAATTCCATACCAGGCCCTTCAGGTCTGGTATGGATATTAAGGGGAACCCCGGCCAAAATTAAAAAAAAAAATGACGTGGGGTTCCCCCTAAATTCCATACCAGACCCTTCAGGTCTGGTATGGATTTTAAGGGGAACCCCGCGCCAAAAAAAAAAAAAAAAAACGGCGTGGGGTCCCCCCAAAAATCCATACCAGACCCTTATCCGAGCACGCAACCTGGCAGGCCGCAGGAAAAGAGGGGGGGACGAGAGTGCGGCCCCCCTCCCTCCTGAACCGTACCAGGCCACATGCCCTCAACATTGGGAGGGTGCTTTGGGGTAGCCCCCCAAAACACCTTGTCCCCATGTTGATGAGGACAAGGGCCTCATCCCCACAACCCTGGCCGGTGGTTGTGGGGGTCTGCGGGCGGGGGGCTTATCGGAATCTGGAAGCCCCCTTTAACAAGGTGACCCCCAGATCCCGCCCCCCCCCTGTGTGAAATGGTAAGGGGGTACATAAGTACCCCTACCATTTCACGAAGAAAGTGTCAAAAATGTTAAAAATGACAAGAGACAGTTTTTGACAATTCCTTTATTTAAATGCTTCTTCTTTCTTCTATCTTCCTTCATCTTCTGGTTCTTCTGATTCTTCTGGCTCTTCTGGTTCTTCCTCCGGCGTTCTCGTCCAGCATCTCCTCCGCGGCGTCTTCTGTCTTCTTCTCCTCGGGCCGCTCCGCACCCATGGCATGGGGGGGAGGCTCCCGCTCTTCTCTTCTTCTTTTCTTCTCTTCTTCTCTTCTTCTTTTCTTCTTTTCTTCTCCGGGCCGCTCCGCAATCCATGCTGGCATGGAGGGAGGCTCCCGCTGTGTGACGGCGCTCCTCGTCTGACAGTTCTTAAATAACGGGGGGGGGCGGGGCCACCCGGTGACCCCGCCCCCCTCTGACGCACGGTGACTTGACGGGACTTCCCTGTGGCATTCCCCGTGACGTCACAGGGAAGTCCCGTCAAGTCACCGTGCGTCAGAGGGGGCGGGGTCACCGGGTGGCCCCGCCCCCCCCGTTATTTAAGAACTGTCAGACGAGGAGCGCCGTCACACAGCGGGAGCCTCCCTCCATGCCAGCATGGATTGCGGAGCGGCCCGGAGAAGAAAAGAAGAAAAGAAGAAGAGAAGAAGAGAAGAAAAGAAGAAGAGAAGAGCGGGAGCCTCCCCCAATGCCATGGGTGCGGAGCGGCCCGAGGAGAAGAAGATAGAAGACGCCGCGGAGGAGATGCTGGACGAGAACGCCGGAGGAAGAACCAGAAGAGCCAGAAGAACCAGAAGAACCAGAAGATGAAGGAAGATAGAAGAAAGAAGAAGCATTTAAATAAAGGAATTGTCAAAAACTGTCTCTTGTCATTTTTAACATTTTTGACACTTTCTTCGTGAAATGGTAGGGGTACTTATGTACCCCCTTACCATTTCACACAGGGGGGGGGCCGGGATCTGGGGGTCACCTTGTTAAAGGGGGCTTCCAGATTCCGATAAGCCCTCCGCCCGCAGACCCCCACAACCACCGGCCAGGGATGTGGGGATGAGGCCCTTGTCCTCATCAACATGGGGACAAGGTGTTTTGGGGGGCTACCCCAAAGCACCCTCCCAATGTTGAGGGCATGTGGCCTGGTACGGTTCAGGAGGGAGGGGGGGCCGCACTCTCGTCCCCCCCTCTTTTCCTGCGGCCTGCCAGGTTGCGTGCTCGGATAAGGGTCTGGTATGGATTTTTGGGGGGACCCCACGCCGTTTTTTTTTTTTTTTTTGGCGCGGGGTTCCCCTTAAAATCCATACCAGACCTGAAGGGTCTGGTATGGAATTTAGGGGGAACCCCACGTCATTTTTTTTTTTTAATTTTGGCCGGGGTTCCCCTTAATATCCATACCAGACCTGAAGGGCCTGGTATGGAATTTAGGGGGACTCCCACGTCATTTTTTTTTTTTAATTTTGGTTCGGGGTTCCCCTTTGGGGAATTCCCATGCCGTTTTTATCAATGAACTTCTATGTGTATTGTCGGCAATGCAATAGCCGCGAGTAGTTTTAAATGAGTTTTTTCCTTCAAAATGTCATTTTGCTGTCAGACTGTTCTAAACACAGGAAACATGCGCCCCTACAGGCACACTATAGACACCCCCAGGTACGAAATTTAAAGGGATATTACACTTTTATTGATTGACTTTAAGCATTATTAAAATCACTGCTCCTGAAAAAACGGCCGTTTTTAAAACTTTTTTTTGCACTGATCCATGTCCCCTGGGGCAGGACCCAGGTCCCCAAACACTTTTTATGACAATAACTTGCATATTAGCCTTTAAAATTAGCACTTTTGATTTCTCCCATAGACTTTTAAAGGGTGTTCCGCGGCATTCGAATTTGCCGCGAACACCCCAAATTGTTCGCTGTTCGGTGAACTTGCGAACAGCCAATGTTCGAGTCGAACATGAGTTCGACTCGAACTCGAAGCTCATCCCTAGTGGTGAACCCTCTGTGTTCACTCTGGTGAATTCTTCTCTTGATTGTTGACTTTGACACACATACACCTACCTTCTGGAGAGTGTTCTTGATCTGGCCAACTGTTGTGAAGGGTGTTTTCTTCACCAGGGAAAGAATTCTTCGGTCATCCACCACAGTTGTTTTCCATGGTCTTCCGGGTCTTTTGGTGTTGCTGAGCTCACCAGTGCATTATTTCTTTTTAAGGATGTTCCAAACAGTTGATTTGGCCACACCTGATGTTTTTTTCTATCTCTCTGATGGGTTTGTTTTGTTTTTTCAGCCTAATGATGGCTTGCTTCACTGATAGTGACAGCTCTTTGGATCTCATATTGAGAGTTGACAGCAACAGATTCCAAATGCAAATAGCACACTTGAAATTAACTCTGGACCTTTTATCTGCTCCTTGTAAATGGAATAATGAGGGAATAACTCACAACTGGCCATGGAACAGCTGAGCAGCCAATTGTCCCATTACTTTTGGTCCCTTAAAAAGTGGGAGGCACATATACAAACTGTTGTAATTCCTACACCGTTCACCTGATTTGGATATAAATACCCTCTAATTAAAGCTGAAAGTCTGCAGTTAAAGAACATCTTGTTTGTTTCAATTCAAATCCATTGTGGTGGTGTATAGAGCCAAAAAGATTAGAATTGTGTAGATGTCCCAATATTTATGAACCTGACTGTATGTTCAATCATGCACATTGTTCGATTTTGTATTATTACCATGTATGAATTGAATTGGGTTCTGATGTATTACTACCATAACATACCCTGGTTATGAATTAATAAATATCAATTCTACTCAATTGATTATATTAACTTATTTTGTACTCAATTAAAGTCCCGATTATCTCCCCCCCCCCTTTTTTCCTCCATTTCTTTTACTAAAATTCTAGTCACCTGGCTATATTTGACCATGTGACTATATTCAGCCAGTGATGTCATGATTATCCCCATCCCTTTGTGCAGCTGTGGAGCATGGAATGCCCTGGCCATAATTGTTTGGGAATTAGTGGGTGGGAGTGACAAGTTCAGGCCTAACCTGAGCTCATCCTTAATGATGAGCCACACAGCACCAGATTCTGTTGTCTAGGTTTAGATTGATACTATCTTCCAATGTGCTACGCTTCACTGAAAGAATAGCTGCCAATCCTAGCAGGCTTTGTAAATATCCAAAGGCAAGATAACTGGATGTTAAGGAAACAAAAGGAACAAAGTGCACTGAATAGTGCAGAACAGACTACCTTTTAATAGATGAAAAATTGCACTTACAATCCACAAACATGAATAAGGACATAAGATAACAAACACCTGTTCATAGGGAGTATCAGGTCATCTCAACAGAGGTGGGTAGCCGACATAAGTAGAGGGTGGAGGGCTAGGTGGAAAAGCAACTAGAGGAGACTTTGAGAATGCAGACCACAAAATATCCTTACTATTATGAACAATTTAGGGACTGACACTGCCACATGCAAGTGTGTGCCCTTCATCAAATAGAATGATGGATGGAGCTCATTTGACATAAAGGTAATCTAATCTGCACTGCATCAGGTCTGCTTTGTTCCTTTTTAAAACTCAAGTTTAAAAGAAAAAATGCATCTATTCAAGCATCTACGTATTCTTAACTCAAAAAGTCTCTTCTATTGCTCTCAGCCTCCTTCAAATCTCCAATTCCCTTTTTTTTGCTGATGTGAACTGAATTCCTGTTAGAGGGTGGCTATGTTCATCCTCCATGGTCCCACTGTATGTGTCACATACCTGGTGCTGGAGGCCAAAGGAGAGAGGGATTCCCTTGTGGTTAAGTTCCAGACTCCCCTGAAGGTGGAACAGGAGAAGTCAGGCCCAAAGTAGAACAGGTCGCTTTCTGAAATGCTTGCAGAGATGTTCTGACTAGGATGCTTGTCAGAGGAACATCCGGGAGTACAGCTGATGCACTGGAGTGGTGTCTGAAGACAGGTGGCACCTGGGAAAAGCAGCAGGTCTTCAATAGCACATAGAACAGGGAAGAAGTCAGTTTGAAACCAAGGTCAGGTGCCAGTTGGGGATCAGAGCAAGCATAGTCAGGTGAATAGCCGGGGTCATACACAAGAGAGCAGAGAGAGAAGAATCCGTTAAATAAGCCAGGTCAGGTTAGGAAGCCGACAGAAGACAGGTCCAGGGCAAGCTGAGTTGGTAACAGGAGTTCACAGAAGCAAGGGGATCACAGGCATAAACGCACTGGAGGAGCCAAAGATCAACTAGCAATTGCATAGAGTGGCTAGCTACCTTATAAAGGATGTTTTCCGCCACTGTGCTGAGAGCGTGAGTAACTGTGTGCATGCTCATTCTAGGGTGCTAGCATGCGTCCCTACACTCCCTTGTGCACCCGTTGTGTGCATTCCTGAGGCCATGCAAAGTACTGGCAGAAATGCCAGGTCTTTGGACACCTCTGCCATGGATAGTGCCCTATCAGTATGTAGAAACATAGCCACCCTCTCTTGCTCACTCCCAAGATGGACTATGGGATTCCTAGTGTGCATAGAACAGTGTACATGTCCACAACTAACATGCACTGCTTTTTCCAAACAAACAGAGTTGAATGGGAAAAAGGAAAAGTTCAAGAGCTTGTGGAGGACTTTACGAGGCTGAATAACAGAGAAAATAATGATTTAATGAAAAATAGGTTACAGGGCCAACTCCCAATCATTAGTATGGACCAAGAATATTCTTTGACAGCTTGGTCACTGTGCTGACAGTGCGAAGTGAGCATGCTCTGGGCACAGAAATCCCAGCTGCCAATGGGCAAATATCTGTGGTATGGAATTTTTTGGGGGTAAAATTAATACCGTTTAGTGTCACTTTAGATTTAGACTTATGGGTGGTTAAAGGATGAAAATGCTGGTAGCCATAGGGATTTAGCTAGCAGGATGACCATAACCAAAATGATGATCCAAGTTCAAGCAGTAGATAGATAGCCTACCTTTACTATAATATAAATAAACATAAAGAAGGGACACAGTTTGAAATGAACATCTTTTTTTTCTAGAGTTTTCGCCACATACAGTATTTCAAAGCTATAAATGATCTAGATAATGACACAAAATGCTGTTTTCATTCCTCGCAGTTGCTGAGAGTATATTTTGCATTGTAAATGATTAATGGAGGAACAAAATCTATGCATGTGTGTAAGTCAAGTAAAGGGCTACTTACCCCAATCAGTCATCGTAAAGTCTTCAGTCATCACAGTGCAATCTTTTACAGAAATGTATTGTTGGGGCCTGCGAATCTTTGAATACAGAACAGCCAAAATGAAGATGCTATCACATGTATATAAATATTAGCATTTATCAGAATCTTGTCTTGTTCCTTCCAGCGCTCTCTTTCATAAATCTTAGCACTTCAGCAATAAGATCATTGTCAGATTTTTATTGGATTGTAATGTATTTCAGGAACTCTATATGCAATGGATTTTTATAATATACTATATCAAAAGGTGTGAGTAAATTACAGAATAAGCGGCTTTACATATATTTTACTAGAACCGTGAAATATCGCTACCAGTAGTCTGCACTCCCTTCAAAAAAGTGTAAAATGAATTGCATCAATCCAGTTAAAGGACTCATGGAAGAATTTTTTTTTTAATGTTTTTTTTTGGTAGGTTGTAGTGAGGTGAATCACACTGGTTGCTGTATCTTCAAGACACAAGCAGAGATATTTTCCCCTGAGGTCCTAGGTACAGCCCTTTGTCACTGCCATCATGAGCCAGTTTCATTTTGCCTCTTGTATTCATACTGAATTATAGATAAAGCAGCACAAAAGAGACTTCACCTTTTACAGGACACCAGGAGTATGTCCTGAACGAAAGGTATATTACCCCAATATCTGAGTTGTGGTCCCTTTAAGCGGGACAGTTTGAAGACTTGATTTAGTATTGAGCGGTTCTAACCCTTGCATGGTGAAGGGTTCTGGGGTAGTCCAGCTGGAAAGGGAGGACTGATTGTCAGTTTTCTTTGAATTGCTAAGTTCTTATCAGGACCCAGAACGATAGAGGTTTAAAGAGTTTTGGGAGGGAAAACCAAACCCTAACTACAAGGATTTTGGTCCTGAAGGGGCTAAGCCTCAGCAAAGGGAGCCTTAAAAGGCAGCAGGGAGGGAAAAAGCACCTGTGTCAAGGAGGCAGAGTGAAGTGGTGTGAGCAAGATGAACCCTCTGGCAATTGAGATGTGTGTAGCTGAACCCCTGTGGCCTGTCCAGCTCTCTGATACACAGGGGAACCCTCTTCAGCCCAATCCATGACCTGCTGAAGAAGTTCATGAAGTGGGCGTAATGCGTACGGGTGGGAGGAGCCATTGCCATTGACGTAATTTCACCAATTTGTATCAGTGTGGTGAGCTGATGATATCCATTTTTTACTTATTCCTTTGTGGGTGTTTTTTTTATCCCAAGTTCTTTTTGAAAAATACATTTGTAGCAGAGAGCACTATGGTTTCTCAATTTCTGTTTCATGATATATCATATGAATATCGAGAGTAAGAGATGGAGGACTAAGATTCAGAATGCCACAAGTGTTCCAGTATCATCCAATATCATCTTAGGTGGAGGACACTAAAGCGGATTTGACTCTGTGGTGGGGTCAGATATTGGAGGTGAGCAGGAATTTTGCCTGAAGGTGGTGGGCACCGAACACGTTGGATACAATCATTTATTGTCACCATATTTGCACTATGGTGGAATTCTATGAAAGGGACTTTGATAGAGACAATTTTTGCTATCACAATGATGATTTAATATAATTTGGATTTTGTTATTTATGTGTTTTGTTATTAATTGATTGTGCTGCACTTATTTGTTGCACTTTATCGGCTTGTGAGTTGAGTGAACACACTCTAAAAGTATTAGCAGCAGTCACAGCCTTGCTTGATTAGGCACAAAATACTAATTAGAAGGACATTCACTAATGTTTAGAAAGTTTGCACTGATTATTTTTTATATGCAGAGGAACCCTAACCCAGTGTGGGCTCAAGAGATTGGCGGTGATCTATGGTGGGCTTTCTTTTTATAATACACTGTACTTTATTTTTAGATGAAGAAAGCTCTTTGAATTAATTTGGTTTGGAGATACCAATAAAAAGACTGCTTACTTTTACCAACTCGGCTTTCTGATGTTCCCAGGCTACCTCATATTACATCCTATTGTGGCAGAATTCATAGTGGGGGGTGCTGGCCACAGTCTACCATTCCTGTAATCAGATATCACCACTGATGATTACCATGTACAGGGTTATTCCACTGCCCACTCATAAAGGAAGTATTAATTTTTGAATGGACTGGTCATGTTTTATAATGTATGACTTTGCCTTGCAGTTGTATCAATGTCTTGTGTTTGTTTTATTTAAAGCTGAATTCCAAGTATTCATATTTTTGCATAGTTTAATTTGTCCAGGTTGGACCAGTGTCAGTTTGTATGTGTCATACCTGGCAGCAAATCCTTGTGAAATCTCTGTAGCCCTGTGGCTAGACCCTCTGCTTAGTGAACACAGGAGGTAGTTCATTTGACATGGGCACTGTTCAGAGAACACTTTGCATTTTCTCAATGAATGTAAAGTGTTCTCTGATAGGAAGAGGTAGAGATTGCATCATCATCACTCCTCCTCTCCACCACATACAGATCAGTGGCTCGGGATTGGACCCAGAAGCTAGAAACAATAACTGTAGTAGCAGTGTCTACTTCAGGAATTTTGATCTTCCACAGGTATGATGTATGTATACTTACACTGGTCCAAGCTGGACCAATGCAACTATGCAATAATGTCCATACCTGGAATTAAGCTATCTCAACCCAAAAGCATAAAATATAATATATTATACCTTACTAGTCCTTAGATATGGTGGTTGCATTATTTTTCTTCTTTTTCAGGCCTTTTTAACTTTATTTTCACCATTACTGTTACCAGTAACACATATACTAATGCCCTGTCCACACGGTTAG
Organism: Aquarana catesbeiana; assembly: GCF_042186555.1. Taxonomy (NCBI): domain Eukaryota; kingdom Metazoa; phylum Chordata; class Amphibia; order Anura; family Ranidae; genus Aquarana; species Aquarana catesbeiana. The sequence goes on from NC_133326.1 coordinate 39,704,831, forward strand.
ACATTGATCAGACATTCCGACAACAAAATTCATGGATTTTTTCCGACGGATGTTGGCTCCAACTTGTCTTGCATACACACCGCCACACAAAGTTGTAGGAAAATCCGATCATTCTGAACGCGGTGATGTAAAACACGTACGTCGGGACTATAAACGGGGCAGTAGCCAATAGCTTTCGTCTCTTAATTTATTCTGAGCATGCGTGGACCTTTGTGCATCGGATTTGTGTACACATGATCGGAATTTCCGACAACGGATTTTGTTGTCGGAAAATGTTATAGCAAGCTCTCAAACTTTCTATGGAAAATGTGTGATGGAGCCCACACACGGTTGGAATTTCCGACAACAAGGTCCTATCACACATTTTCCATCAGAAAATCCTATCGTGTGTACAGGGCATTAGTATGATCATCAGTGCCCTGATTATTAGCGCAGCCCCATCAGTGCCTATCAGTGCACATCAGTGCCACCTATTAATGCACATCAGTGCCAAATATCAGTGCCGCCTATCAGTGCTTATCAATGCCGCCCATCAGTGCTGTCTATCAGTGCCACCTATCAGTGTTCATCAATGCTGCCCATCAGTGCAGCCTATCAGTGCCCATCAGTGCCACCTATCAGTGCTGCCTATCAGTGCCCATTAGTGCAGTCTATCAGTGTTCATCAATGCCACCTATCAGTGCCTATCAGTGCCGCCTATCAGTGCCCATCAGTGCCACCTATCGGTGCTGCCTATCAGTGCCACCTATCAGTGCTTATCAATGCTGCCCATCAGTGCTGTCTATCAGTGCCGCCTATCAGTGCCCATTAGTGCAGTCTATCCGTGTTCATCAATGCTGCCTATCAGTGCCTATCAGTGCTGCCTATCAGTGTCGCCTATCAGTGCCTATCAGTGTCGCCCATCAATGTTCATCAATGCTACCTATCAGTGCCCACCAGTGCTGTCCATCAGTTTTGCCCATCAGTGCTGCCTATCAGTGCCACCTATCAGTGCCTCCTCAGCAGTGCCTCTCCCTGACACGGATGGGAAAGGAGAGAGCCAATCTCCTCCTTCTCCTCCCGCCCCTCTCCTGAGTGCGCACAGTGGAAAGTGTAAAGCCCAGAAGTTAAATGATCAAATTCAGCTGCTTAACTTCAGACTTCCACTTCCCATGGTGCACACACAGGAGGAGAGGGGTGGGAGGAGAAGGAGCAGATTGTCTCTCTCCTCTCCCATCTGTGTGAGGGAGGAGTGAGGGGGAACAATCAGTGCAGGCTTCTGGCAGTATGAGAGAAGCTCTCAGCTCAGAGCCCTGCAGCCAGCAACCCCGGTGGGGCACCACAACAGTGGCAGAACTCCAGGGCCCGTTCGCAATCTTTGCCACCCTGGTAGTTCCGCCACTGACTACAAGACTCTCAACAGTTTAAATCATAATTTAAAGCAGTTGTAAACTCTGCTTTGCAACTTTTACCTACAGGTAGGCTAATGCCGCGTACACACGGTCGGACTTTTCAGCTACAAAAGTCCGACAGCCCGTCCGACAGACTTTTGACAGACTTTCGACTGACTTTTGGTGGACTTTCAACAGACTTTCTAACGACCGGACTTGCCTACACATGATCACACCAAAGTCCGACGGATTTGTACGTGATGACGTACACCGGACTAAAATAAGGAAGTTGGTAGCCAATAGCTGTCCCAGCGTGGGTTTTTGTCCATCAGACTAGCATACAGATGAGCGGATTTCTGGGTCCGGTGGAGTTACGACGTAAAGATTTGAAGCATGTTCCAAATCTAAAGTCCATCAGATTTGCAACTGGTAAAGTCCGCTGAAGGTCCGGTGAAGCCCACACACGATCGGATTGTCCGCCGGATTTGGTCCGTCGGCGTCCGTCGGACAAGTCCGGTCGAAAAGTCCGACCGTGTGTACGCGGCATTATAATAAAGCTTACCTGAAGGTAAAATTAATATCTCCTAAATGTGCATATTTTGCAGCAGATGACCACCGGCGAATGAGCACTGCACTCTGAAGGGATATCTTTAACTAAAAAATAAAAAACCTGATTACGCTCAACCAACTCAATGAGCTATTTTACCTCATTTACTGTGCATATTATGAAATTACAAATTATACTTATTGATATCAACACAAATGAAAAATGAAATCAACATTAAAAACAATATCATTCAACCAATGAAATACATACAGGTAAAATGCCATGTCCACCTCTTGTAAACATATAAATATGACCACAAATTGTAGAACTTTAATGTAGTGTCACCCCCTAGCTCATACTGCTTTCCCCGGGAGATACTCGTATATCTCTATATGCAAAACCAAAATATTGGCTAATATCTTGTGATAAAATAGATCATTCCATTCATTGGATTGCTTCACAGCCAGGTCTGTGTCCTGGCAAGGCTGAAAGGAAATCCCAAAGCTCGTACTGGAAGGTAGCAAATGATGATAAGGTAGCTGAAAGAAATTAGTAATACCAGTGGTCCAGAGGAGGTATATGGATCAGGGTTGGCGTGGTATGGTATTAAATGAATGTCATCACATAGTCAGCTGTTGCAGACATACCCCCTGCATGCTGGAGAGTAACAAAGATGAATAATGGTAAGGAAGCTGAATGAAGTTAGTAATACCAGTGATCCAGAGGAGGTATAAGGCTTCATGTACACGGGACGTTGCTCAACTCCCCTGAAAGACTTAACTTGACAGCTCGAAACCGGCGTTTAAAAACGGCCGTTTAGCTGTGTTTACATGCTGCATTTAGCCGCATTTAGCCGCATTTGCGTCTAGAAGCATTTGAAAAAATAATTTATTTTTTTTTCAAAATAGCCAAAAATGAAAAACGGCTGTAAACGAAACGCTACTGAATGCTAGTTGCCGCGTTTAGCCGCATTTGGCGTTTGAAATGCCTCTAAACACAGCTTCCGAATGTATTTTTTTGGGTTCCAAAAAAAGCGTCTAAACACAACTGCCTAGGAACAACTATAGATGAACCTGTGTACATGTAATGATAAGATAACATAGAGGAGGGTTCAGGAGCAGTTGAAAAAAATGCCCAACTGCTCCTAAACATCCGTTTACCAGCAGCAGTGTACATGAGGCCTAATGATCAGGGTTGATGTGGTATGGTATTAAATGAATGTCATCACATAGTCAGCTGTTGCAAACCTACCAAATCCTGAATGACCTCCCTCACACTGTACTGTACTGTTGATCCACGATAATTCAAATGGTAGAATCAAGCTACCAATCCAGGTCCATTGCGGATCAATTTGTAATCCAAAGTAAGGGTATACAAGATAGTGAGACAATGCCACATCCAAGAGAAATTGTTGATACTGTATAATTATCAGGTCCCATGGAGCACCAATGTCCTTGAAGGAATGGGGTGATCTTTCCCCTGCAGGGTCTGCCATTGCCAAGGAGGTGAATATAAGTGTCAAGTGGTCAAAGTCAAGAAGTGGAAATGGGAATAGCCTGACCTGTTTCGGCGGTCTCCGCCGGCTGCTTCAGAGGCTCAAAATGAGTGCAGTTCCCTAAGAACTGCACTCTGAAGGGATAGCATACTGAGCTCTGTGCCACGATCGTGGCTCCAGTGCACATGCATGGGAGTGATGTCATCTCAGCTCGGCCATTCAAACAGTTGGAGCCCTGAAAGAAAGGCCGGGTAAAGACAGAAGCCCCGGTAGTGGTAACAGTGCTCCGCTGGAGGGCTTCCTTTTACAGATAAGTCTTTCATAATGTGCTAGTATGCGAAGTAGGGAGCCCGGAGTTGGGGTTTTTTTTCTGGATTTAAATGTATTCTCTTTGATTGCAGGCTCAAAGAGGACCATACATATAAATCTGTTAATAATCATAGGGAGAAATCATACTTACCTATGTTCTTGTGTGTTTTTCTTCATACTCACTTATTTTTGTCCTGTTTCTTGGGTGCCTGGGCCCCCATTACTGCGCCACCATTTTAAAAATGTCTTTGATATTGCGCATGTGCGAGAGGAAGCGCATGATGTCATATGCTTTATTCCGCGCATACGCCATAGGACACTAGGGGCATCAGTTGGGGAAAAAAAGCTTCTTACCAGGATTTTTGGGAGAAGCTTTTTTTTCCTCCAACAGATGCCTGCAGTTCCTGAGATGCCTTGAAGACAATAGTGATTTTGTCTTCCTATGGGGGCATCTGTGCAGCCAGGGCTTCTTCACCACTGCCTTGAAGGAAATCAGGGCGTGAAAGAGAAAAACAGTAAGTAAAGCAAAAAATGAATTAAAAAATTACAAAAAAAGACACTATCCGATTTCAGCATGCAGACATGCATGTTCATGTGAAATTTAGGTAAATGACGGGGAGGGGAGGCTGACTTTAAAGTGGTAGTGAACTCCTTGAAAAAAAAATGTGGACCTCTGGGTGGTTTAAGCCATAATGTGCTGCACTGTATACTAGCATATTATGGCAGACTTACCTTAAAATAAAGCCCTCCAGTGGCGCGTTGTCACCGCTCACAGGGCTTCCATCTTCACCGGGTCTTCCTTCAGAGTTCATGGGCTCCAGTCTCTTGAATGGCTGGGACGCGATGATGTCACTCCAGCACATGCACACTGGAGTCACAGCTGAGAGCCGGCGGTGCGAGGGATGGTCTATGTGGACAGCTTTACCCTGGGTGCCTGCAGACTTAGATGTGCCTCTTTTAATCATCAACCATGTGGTTACCTTCATTAAATGTAACCATATTGCTACACTGAGACGGCTTTCACACCGAGCCGCCCATAGCGTCGGCGGTAAAACGCCGCTATTTTTAGCTTGCGGGGGTAAAGGTGCCCCGCTAGCGGCCGAGAAAGGGTTAAAACCGCCCGCAATGCGCCGCAATAGAGGCGTTTTGCCAGCGGTATCGCAGCGCTGCCCCATTGAGTTCAATGAGGAGCAGCGGTGGAGGAGTGGTAAACACACCGCTCCTTTAACGCTCCAAAGAAGCTGCTGGCAGGACCCTTCAGGTCTGGTATGGATTTTAAGGGGAACCCCGCGCCAAAAAAAAAAAAAAAAACGGCGTGGGGTCCCCCCAAAAATCCATACCAGACCCTTATCCAAGCATGCAACCTGGCAGGCCGCAGGAAAAGAGGGGGGACGAGAGTGCGCCCCCCCTCCTGAACTGTACCAGGCCACATGCCCTCAACATTGGGAGGGTGCTTTGGGGTAGCCCCCCAAAACACCTTGTCCCCATGTTGATGAGGACAAGGGCCTCATCCCCACAACCCTGGCCGGTGGATGTGGGGGTCTGTGGGCGGGGGGCTTATCGGAATCTGGAAGCCCCCTTTAACAAGGGGACCCCCAGATCCCGGCCCCCCCCGTGTGAAATGGTAAGGGGGTACTTACCCCTACCATTTCACTAAAAAACTCTCAAAAATGTTAAAAATGACAAGAGACAGTTTTTGACAATTCCTTTATTTAAATGCTTCTTCTTTCTTCTATCTTCCTTCATCTTCTTCTTCTGGTTCTTCCTCCGGCGTTCTCGTCCAGCATCTCCTCCGCGGCGTCTTCTATCTTGTTCCCACTCTTCTCTTCATCTTCTTCTTCATCTTCTTCTCTTCTTCCTTCTTCTCTTCTTCTCTTCTTCATTTTCTTCTCCGGGCCGCTCCGCATCCATGCTGGCATGGAGGGAGGCTCCCGCTGTGTGATGGCGTCCCCTCGTCTGACGGTTCTTAAATAACGGGGGCGAGGCCACCCGGTGACCCCGCCCCCCTCTGACACACGGGACATGACGGGACTTCCCTGTGGCATTCCCCGTGACATCACAGGGAAGTCCCGTCAAGTCACCGTGCGTCAGAGGGGGGCGGGGTCACCGGGTGGCCCCGCCCCCCATTATTTAAGAACCGTCAGACGAGGAGACGCCATCACACAGTGGGAGCCTCCCTCCATGCCAGCATGGATGCGGAGCGGCCCGGAGAAGAAAATGAAGAAGAGAAGAAGAGAAGAAGGAAGAATAGAAGAAGATGAAGAAGAAGATGAAGAGAAGAGCAGGAGCCTCCCCCCATGCCATGGGTGCAGAGCGGTCCGAGGAGAAGAAGATAGAAGATGCCGCGGAGGAGATGCTGGACGAGAACGCCGGAGGAAGAACCAGAAGAACCAGAAGAACCAGAAGAAGAAGATGAAGGAAGATAGAAGAAAGAAGAAGCATTTAAATAAAGGAACTGTCAAAAACTGTCTCTTGCCATTTTTAACATTTTTGACAGTTTTTTAGTGAAATGGTAGGGGTAAGTACCCCCTTACCATTTCACACAGGGGGGGGCGGGATCTGGGGGTCCCCTTGTTAAAGGGGGCTTCCAGATTCTGATAAGCCCCCCGCCCGCAGACCCCCACAACCACCGGCCAGGGTTGTGGGGATGAGGCCCTTGTCCTCATCAACATGGGGACAAGGTGTTTTGGGGGCTACCCCAAAGCACCCTCCCAATGTTGAGGGCATGTGGCCTGGTACGGTTCAGGAGGGGGAGGCGCACTCTCGTCCCCCCCTCTTTTCCTGCGGCCTGCCAGGTTGCGTGCTCGGATAAGGGTCTGGTATGGATTCTTGGGGGGACCCCACGCCGTTTTTTTTTTTTTTTTGGCGCGGGGTTCCCCTTAAAATCCATACCAGACCTGAAGGGTCTGGTATGAATCCATACCAGACCTGAAGGGTCTGGTATGGAATTTAGGGGGAACCCCACGTCATTTTTTTTTTTTTTTTTGGCTGGGGTTCCCCTTAATATCCATACCAGACCTGAAGGGCCTGGTATGGAATTTAGGGGGACTCCCACGTCATTTTTTTTTTTAAATTTTGGTTCGGGGTTCCCCTGTGGGGAATTCCCATGCCGTTTTTATCAGTGAACTCCTATGTGTATTGTCGGCAATGCAATAGCCGCGAGTAGTTTTAAATGGGTTTTTTCCTTCGAAATGTCATTTTGCTGTCAGACTGTTCTAAACACGGGAAACATGCGCCCCTTTACAGGCATACTATAGACACCCCCCAGCTACGAAATTTAAAGGGATATTACACTTTTATTGTTTGACTTTAAGCATTATTAAAATCACTGCTCCTGAAAAAACGGCCGTTTTTAAAACTTTTTTTTGCATTGATCCTTGTCCCCTGGGGCAGGACCCAGGTCCCCAAGGACTTTTTATGACAATAACTTGCATATAAGCCTTTAAAATTAGCACTTTTGATTATTCATGTTCGTGTCCCATAGACTTTAACGGTGTTCGCGTGTTCGAACGAACTTTTTTCCTGTTCGCATGTTCTGGTGCGAACCGAACAGGGGGGTGTTCGGCTCATCCCTAGTGACAATGGAGCAGCTGTTTGAGGGCGGATTGCAGGCGCTATTTTTAACGCTATAGCGCCTGCAAAATGCCCCAGTGTGAAAGGTGTCTTAGAGGCCCCTCTCTTCTCTGTTAGGGTCCTTGCACACGGGACGGATCCGTGATGATCTGCCCCGTGAACATTTGCTTGCTCAGTGGGGATCGCTCCGTGGATCCCCGCTGAGCAGGCAGATGACAGGTCCGTCGCTGCACACTGTGCAGCGACGGACCTGTCACAGTGTCGCTCTCCCCTATGGGGGATCGGATGATGATGGACCGTAGAGTCCGTCGTCACCCGATCCGATCCGAAAACAGATGGAAAAGTAGGTTTTTCCTCCGTTACACTTTTTCGGATAGGAGCGGGTCGGATGTCAGCGGACATGTCACCGCTGACATCCGACGCTCCATAGAAGTCTATGGAGGGTCCATTCAGGTCCACCTAAAAACTGACAGGCAGACCTGAACGGATCGTTCATGTGAAAGAGGCCTTATACTCTGTAGCTTCTACTGGATTTGGCTTCTAATCCCCTTGTGGAGGCTTCCATTTGTGAATGGACATTTTATGATTTCACATTGCTATAATCTTTTTATATTGACTATAAACTGAAGGACTTATGAATAAATGGTTGTGGAACGAATCATCTGAGTTTCTATTATTTCTTATGGGGAATTTAACTTTGATACATGAGTGCTTTGTATTAAAAGCATGTTTCCGGAAAGAATTATGCTGGCAAGAAAGAATTATGCTCGCAATCCAAGGTATTACTTGTTTTAATTTTTTTATTTTTACATTTCTTCAGTTGATTCCTGGTTTCTGGCCTAGGCCAAAATGATGTCATACACCCCAGGAGTCTTCAGGGGCATTTTTTTCTCTTTCATTTGGAGAAGGGTAAGAGGGGTTTTCTCAGACAAGCACACCCTCCTGCCTTAGCTAAGGGCAGATGGATTGCAGGAAGTAAATGTTACATGAATCATATGCCCTTGTTCAAGATGGCCTCGGACAGAAATACTAAAGGGATGTTTTTTAAAGTGATTTTTCAACAAAATTAAGCATGGAGACATGGATGGATGGGTGATTTTGCTTTGGATATTAAAATGAACTAAATAGCATGTTTGGTTTGCGGTGCTCAGATACACTCTAGTTCCGCTTGAACTGCCTAACTAAACCAGACTGTTTGTATTGAAATATAATATTGTACTACATAGACATGAGTTAAAATAGATTTGATTTTACAAATCTCATGTGATGACTCCAGTGCCAGCAATGCTAGGTTTCAATGCTTTCATGGTTAGAATGCTATTGTTCGGCGGTTTTTAAGTCACTCGCTAGTTCTTGTTAAAGCACTTTAATACATCTCATTGGCCTTAGGTTTTATTTTCAGTGACATTTTAGTGGTTAGTCTAATGGGCTCATCTCACCTCAGGGTTACTAATGAGGTCAGAGAGTGCTCAATCTCTATACTGAATAATTCAGCGATCGGCACAGCAGACTCCAGCCCTAGAATACATTTCTGACACCACAACAGCAATGAGTTAGCTTATGAGCAGATGGTTTGCTTACTACCGCAATGTATTTTACAGCCCCCCCCCACACACACACACACAAAACTGATAATGCATCACTCTTACTAAGGCAATTGTCTAATAGGGAAACACATAGGTTTATTTAATAAGATGGTAAAAAGATCACTGATGATATGCGAAATGCATTAAAGTCTACAGGAGTAAATTCAGAGAACAAAGAATTCTGATTCTGGAGTCTACAGAATACTGTCACTCTGCTGTATGTCATATTTATTCAAACCAAAGCATATTTTAATTGCTAGGTTAGTACCTGTGACAGTTTTTAATAAGCCATTGCAATGAGCAGTGCTGATATGAATTCCTGGCTGCTGCAGCGAAGCTGCACTTCTTAGTATAAATGAAATGTTGGATGTCATTTCTAGAAGTGCAATGATGAGTGCAGGAAACTGGATGTTAAGGTGGTTCTAAAAGCATTTTTTTTTTTTACCTTACTGCATTCTCTGCATTAAGGCGGGCCATATATCATACAATTTTATTGTACAATTTCCCTTTAGATTTACCAAAACTATATCATTTGAGGTCAAATCTAAACACTTTCAAATGCAATCAGGCAGGCCCTTGCACTACATAGTTAAAGGTAAATCTTAAGAAAATTGAACAAGAAACCTTCTGCATGCAGCTCCCTCCTCAGCCCCACCTTATACTTTCCTGAGCGCTATCTCAATCCAGCGATGTGCACAAGAGCAGTGGCTCTCTCAGCTCTCTCCCTCCTCATTGGCTCAGAGACATCAGCAGGGGCCATTGGCTCCTGCTGCAGTTAATAACAGCCAGTAAGGAGGGAGCGGGACCAGGGCCGAGCTACACTATGTGTGCATAGCTCCCAACTGTCCCTGATTTTGAGGGACTGTCCCTGATTTGGAGCAATGCCTCTCTTTCCCTCATTCCCCCTCATTTGTCCCTCATTTTGGTCTGATCTATATAGTTGTATATAAAATGCACTTTTTATCTTGCAAAAAGTGTTTTCCAGCGCTAAACCTTTCATCTGATTTGCTGCATTTGTATATTCCAAAATCCAATTTGAAGGAATAGTAGTGGTAAAAAAGCACTTGTGGGTTTAACCAATCTTGTTTTTTTTATACAGTTCTCCTTTAAGAGGGCATGACAGGGGGTGTGTGCTATGCTGCATACTTCTGCTGATAGGTGTCCCTCATTCCCATCTCAAAAAGTTTGGAGGTATGTGTGTCAATGGACACTAAAAACTTAAGTACACTTGTTGTTTACAAGTTAAAATCTGTTTTTTGTGCTAGAAAATTACTTAGGATCCCAAACATTATATATATTTTTTCAGACACCCTAGAGAATAAAATGGAGATCGTTGCAATACTTTATGTTACACCGTATTTGCGCAGTGGTCTTACAAATGCAATTTTTTTGGAAACAATTCACTTTTTTTTAATTAAAAAATAGAAAAACAGTAAAGTTAACCCAACTTTTTTCTATATTGTGAAAGATAATGTTACACTGAGTAAATTGATATCCAACATGTTATGCTTCAAAATTGCGCCCACTCGTGGAATGGCAACAAACTTTGGCACCTAAAAATCTCCATAGGTGACGTTTACATTTTTTTACAGGTTACCAGTTTTGAGTTACAGAGGAGGTCTTTGACTAGAATTATTGCTCTCACTCTAATGATCGCGGCAATACCTCACATGTGTGGTTTGAACACCGTTTACATATGTGGGCGCTACTTACGTATGCATTCGCTTATGCGCACGAGCATGGTGGGATGGAGCGCTTTACATTTTGTTTTCTTTTTTTTTTCCTTTTTATTTTTTACTTTACACTGTCCCTTAAAAAAAAAAAAATGGATCACTTTTATTCCTATTACAAGGAATGTACACATACCTTGTAATAGAAAAAAAGCATGACAGGACCTCTTTAATGTGAGATTTGGGGTCAAAAAGAAAAAAATGTCAAATGTCTTTTTGTTTTCTTTTAAAAAATTTGTCCCTTTAAGGCCGTTGGGCGGAAGTGACGTTTGATGTCGCTCTGGACCTCCAAGGGCATAGAGTCGAGTGGGGGCCATCATGCCCTCACTGGACTTCCTGCCCATCAAGCCACAGGACTGGATCATCTCCGCCACTTCCAATGGCTCCGGTAAGCAGTGGAGAACCCCGGAACGTAGCAGTAGGGGGGCACCTCTCCCGCCGCCCATAAAAGTGATCTCGTGGCGATTCCGCGACGGAGACCACTTTTATTTTAAAGCGGACTGCCCGCTGTGAATAAAGATACTGGGGTCCAAGAGTTGTTAAAGTGGTTGTGAACCTAGTTACACCACTTGTACCTGCAGGTAAGCCTATAATAAGGCTAACCTGTAGGTACTGGAAAAATCTAAACCTGCACGGTTTAGGAGATATTCACCATATACGCTTGCTCCAACGTCATCGGCACATGCGCACTGAAGAAACGGCTCACTTGTGCCGATTCTTCAGAAGCCGTGCCGTGACAGGCGGCTCCCGCGCGCATGTGCGGGAGTGACGTCATCGCAGCTCCAGCCACTTACAGTGTCGAGTCCGCAAACCCGGAAATAACTCGGGAGACATGTCGCCGGTCACAGCGGTGTGTGGAGGTCGCTGCAACAGCTTTGATCTAAGGTAAGTATTTCATAATGAGCTATATGCAATACATACTAGCTCATTATGCCTTTGTCTTACAGGGTTTTTTTATTTATTTATTTATTTATTTTCGAGTTTACAACATATGATAATGCCTTGGGGTTGATTTACTAAAGGTAAATAGGCTGTTCACCTTGCAAGGGAAGTTGCACTTTGCAAGGGAATTTGATCAAGAGCTTAGTGATGATGGTGAAGTTACACTTCCCAGTCATCGCAAGGAAAAAAAAAACAGCATTTTTACTTGCACATGATTGGATGATGGACCTCATCAGCGTTTCCCCTCATTAAGTAAGATCTGGTTCAGATTCTCTTGCAAAGTGCAACTTCCCTTGCAAAGTAAACAGTCTATTTGCCTTTAGTAAATCAACTCCATGGCGCACATTTGGAAAACTAGTGACTACTGTGCTCTGCAATCCTTTTATTTGGGAAACATATGATGATACCATATCTCCCCATTGACTAATATAGACTGGGACTGGGGAGCATGGCAAGGAATACATCGCATCATGTGCCTGCCCACCAATATCTTTTAGGTATCTGTATTAGGTGACTTGGCACAAGATGAATCAGATCCCACCTCAACAATCTCTCCTGGAATGAAAGATGGGTGTTCAAGTCAAACCGTGACTTTTTAGTTTATAATATAAAAGATTGAATTTCAAGGAGTGGAAACTGCATTTATTTTTTTACATACTTCCCTGCTATGTTTATACACTTATCTCAGTGTTTAACTAATGCCTGGAAAGGTTTGACATAGAAATATTTGTCAGTACACCTGAACCATCCTAGGACCTCCTTCAACATCAGTGCTGAAATGCTGAACTCCGAGCAACTCTTTTAGGGGTCCAAATAGGTGGAAATCACTTAGAGCGAGGTCCGCGCTGTAAGGGGGATGTGGCAATACCTCCCAGCCAAGTTGCTGTAATGTGCACATGAGCAGTATGAGCTTGTGGGTTGTCCTGGAGAAACAGGATCCCCTTAGTGATCAAATCCGTTTTTCCCACAGATGCGTATGCACATCGCACGACAGTAATATTCACTGTTGATAGTGGCACCACAGGGTAGACAATCCACATGAATAATGCCACGTATGTCCCCTAAAATACTTTACCTGCAGACGCAATTGTTCACATTTTTTTTTTGGTGGTGGTGGAGTTGTTCCATGCACACACTAACACTATTGTCTGATATTTTGATTAACGGTCTTTGGATTGGCCTGTGACATGTGCACCTCCTATAATAGGACACAATTGCCACTTACCACTGCGTGTAATACCTGTCAGGGCTGGGCTCAGACACTCCTTCTCTGAGCTGGTCGCTCAGCTGTCGCCAGTTGCCAGTTCCTATCTCTCCACAGTTACTCAGCTGTTGATGATATCCTGCTCGTCAGTGCTGCCTACTTAAGCAGTCTAGTTCAGAGAGTCTCTGCCTTTGCCTTAGTCAACATCACAGAGAACTCCTGCATTCCTGTTAAAAGACTTGTTGGCTGACATCCCTTCTGGCTCCAGATCCTGCTTGCTGTTTTACTACGCTCATCTCCAGCTCCCTGATGTTTGGCTTGTCTGACTATTTGTTCCGGTTCCTGAACTCTGGCTATGTTTTGACTACGTTTTTTCTATTTACTTTTATTATTAAAGTGTGATTTAACTGTACTTCTGTCTTGGTCTGATTTCATGGTTTCTGACAATACCGCCACGCTAACATCCCTTTTTATACCTGTAAAATTAAAAGTCCTGGTTTGACTTGAATGCTCCTCGTATATGGTAAAATTAATGTTATCTAATTATCTTTTCCTTACAGTCCTAATTATCCTAGACTTTGACAAACTCCCTTTAACATAAATTCTACAACACAATATTTGGAAAACTACTTAGGTATGCAGTTACTATTTTTTCTGTTTATGTCTATGTGAAGGTCTCCTAATCAATGCTTAAAGGGTTGAAGTTTAACCGGTTGCTGACCAGCCGCCGCAGTTATACTGCAGTAAGTTGCTACTGGTATGTCGGTTAGTGCACTGGCTTTTGCAGGTGTGCGCCCACCACGCAAGCTCACCCGTGGGTTCTGGTGGACTCGATGTCCGCCGGCCAACAGCGATCACAGGACAGAGAGGCAAAACGGGGATCTGCCTTTCTAAACAAGATGGATCCCCATTCTGACAGAGGAGGAGAGAGATCAGCTATTCCTGATCAGGAACAGCGATCTCTCTCTACTCCTAGTGAGCCCAACCCATGACAGTTAGAAAACACCTCCCTAGGGAACACTTAACCGTTTGATCACCTTTAGTGTTAACTCCTTCCCTGCCAGTGCCAATTATACAGTGATCACTGTATTGGAGTCACTGGTCACCAAAAAGTGTCACCTAGGGTCAGATTTGTCAGCCGTAATGTCACAGTCCCGCTAAAAATCGCAGATCGCCTCCATTACTAGTAAAAACAATAAAAAAATAAAAAGTCCCTAAATCTTTCCCCTATTTTGTAGACGCTATAACTTTTGTGCAAACCAATCAATATACGCTTACTGCGATTTTTTTTACCAAAAATGTGTAGCAGAATACATATTGGCTTAAACTGATGAAAAAATTTGTTGTTTTATATATTTTTTGGATATGTTTTATAGCAGAAAGTAAAAAATATTGTTTTTTTTTTTTTCTAAATTATCTGCTTTTTTTTGTTTATAGTGCAAATAATGAAAATTGCAGAAGTGATCAAATACCATCAAAAGAAAGCTCTATTTGTGGGAAAAAAAGGACAACAATTTTGTTTGGGTACAGCGCCGCACGACCGCGTAATTGTCAGTTAAAGTAACGCAGTGCCGTATCACAAAAAATGGCCTGGTCAGGAAGTGGATAAATACTTTCGGGGCTGAAGTGGTTAAAGCTTGAAGTTTGACTTTTGTCAAAGGGGAGGTATGGTATCATCAAACTTTACTTTACTTTACTCTATTGTATGTTTGCTATGTGTTTCCACTCACATAACATACCTTTATTATTATTATTATTTTTACTTTTTGGACATTGACCATGACCATGGCTATATTTGTCACCTTTATTCCTGCCCCTTCCCTTATATGGCTGATAACATTTTGGAGAACTGTCTTTTTGCTACGTGTACCATCGGGATCAGTTGTGTGTCATTGTTTTTTGGGGGGGTTGGCAACTCAGTGAGTGGCGGGTATAGTGATTGACAATAGATTTACAAGAGACTTTTTGGTGGGATTTGTTCATTTTTAGTTTGAATTCAATGGGTTTCAGGTCCTGCATCTGAACTTCTTTGAAGTTCGATGAACCCTGCTCTAACTGAACCCAGGGCATTTCAGATCTTCACTAGTGTCATGGCAGACAGCAAGCATTTCTGGAAAAGTCCAGGGTAGGTCTTTCCCAACAGAAAGGTTTAAGCCAGCCATAGATGGTTTGAATTTTGGACAGTTCAGCAGAGACCGACCAAGATTCAAACAATTTATGGACAAGCTGATTGTACCCAAGTTGATCCATTGATGGAATAGCCAGCGGCTATAGCCATTAATACCCTGTTTCCCCGAAAATAAGACCTAGCGTGATTGTCGGTGATGGCTGCAATAAAAGCCCTACCCCCCAAATTATCCCTAGTTAAAATCCTTGTAGGTCTTATTTTCAGGGTAGGGCTTATTTTTGGGGAACAGGGTAGGGCTTATTTGGGGGGTAGGGCTTATATTGCAGCCATCACTCACACTCACGCTAGGTCTTATTTTCGGGGAAACAGGGTAATCACTATGTTCTCTAGGCAGACAGCTCCCCACCTGCCACCACCACCAGGAGAACACAATACCTCTATGGAAAGGATTTCCCCATCAACAATTTTCTTTCTAACCCGTGCATCATCTATGGCCTTCTTTAGGACAGGCTCAGCTTTACCTTATTAACATACAATGAAGAAGGCATCTTTAACCCTTTGTTAGATAGTGTTCAAATCTAGTTGAAAATTGATAATGAGATCTGGCAGCACAGTACAGACAGAGTTAGTTAAGGGATCTAAATTGTAGGTATGAGGTGTAGAGCCATATGCTATTATTCTATTTGGTTCCCATTGGCATCATCCCAATAGTGCAAGCAATCAAAAAAAAAGGAAAAGGAAGGAGGGACTTTAAATATGCCTTTGAGAACAACATCCAAACTATTTAATATAAAAATATAAAATTGTATTATGTAATACAGTACAATTACAATAGTTAGTTTTTGTAGAGTAACGTTCCATATACAGTTAGTCAGTAGATTAGTGAATCATTGGTCCACACATTTTGCAGGAGTCCCCCGCTTCCTCAGGACCACATGTGTTTTGTAAGTTATTCTGTACACATAGTTCTGACTATAATAGAAGAAACAAACTAAATCAGTACATATAAACAATATAAAAAAACATATAAACTATCTCCAGTAGGGACAATGGGAGACATTAGGACAGGCTCAGCTTTATCTTATTAACATACAATGAAGAAGGCAATGTTAGCCCTTTGTTAAACAGTGTTCAAATCTAGCTGAAAAATGATAATGAGATCTGCCAGCACAGTACAGACAGAGTTAATTAAGGGAAACACCCAAATGTAATGTGCTTTAAACATTCTGTTTAATTGTTCCTTTGTAAATGGATGCTATTTACATACTTGACACACTGTGTTAATTTGTAACAATATTTTTGTTTATTATACCATTTCAATAAACATTTTATTTAAAAAAAATAAGGGAAAAACAGCTCCCCAGTCTCATCTTAAAAAAGTGAACTAAGAAGGATTTTTCAGTGCCGGAGTTATCAGAAAAGAGCATCTAAATAGGTAAGCAGTAAGTAAGTAAATGAATAAAATTAAAATTAAGTTATGCTTTGTAAATGAGAACATATAACAAATTTAAAGTAGGGGTTTTCCCAATTTAGCTGCAAAAGTGGAAATACACTTTAAGGCAATTCTTTACTATCATGTCATCAAATCAGCTATTTAAACCGTTTTTTTGTGCTGACACAATGAAAATACTGGTTATACATGGTGATATTGTTGCTTATCTCAATTAAAGGTAACAACTTGACGTTTGTCCTTTTAGCACTTCAAATGTAATTTGCATACTTTTCTTGGAAATAAAATAAAATGTATTATCAACCTTTGCTCAG
Organism: Aquarana catesbeiana; assembly: GCF_042186555.1. NCBI lineage: Eukaryota > Metazoa > Chordata > Amphibia > Anura > Ranidae > Aquarana > Aquarana catesbeiana. Next base: position 39,721,479 of record NC_133326.1, read on the forward strand.
CTTAAATATCTCTACGTAGATCTGTCTGATCTTCAGAGGTTCACACCATTCAGGAATCCAGGCAATCAGAATTCATGAATTTTGTATTCCCTTCAGATTCAAGAAGCTTTTTTTCTTTTATTTGGAAGAATGAAATAATCCACAAGGCATCTTGTTTTCAAACTGAATTCTTTGCTACTACTCATGAATAAATTTCTTATCTGTGAAAGAAAAAGAAAAACTTTGCATGGGCTAACAATCTAGAACGTTTATTAACCAGTTAGCGACCGCCCCATGCAGATTTACTGTGACAGGGAGGCCGCTCTGTGCCAGATCACGCACCTAGTACTTGATCTGACAAATCCGGGTCTGGAGTGTGTGCGCTGCCAGCGACCCACTGTGATTGGACACAGCGGGAGCCAATCAGCGGGATCGGCAGACCCGATGTCAGCTGGGACCCGCTGATCATTCACGAACGTCAGTCTGCCTATGTAAACAAAGGGAGACAGAGATCTTGTGTTTCTGCTAAGCAGGAACACAGATCTCTGTCTTCTTACACAATGTGTAGAAGTCTGTTTAGGATGAAATGCGTAGGGCTACTGCTTCTTTGCTCCCCACATTGCCTTGTTTTTTATTGTGATCACAATTTTAAGCTGCTGTATGCTGTTTTTATGAAAATAAAAACCTGAATTGCTTTTGATCTGCACCATCTGGAGCCCTCTTCCTTTCACATATTCTCCATCATGAATTCGTCCATCCCAGACATCCGGCCATCATTGGCCCAAGGGTTGTTCCATCTGTTATGATCGTATTGGATTGATATCGCTTTCTGAAAATACCTGATCTCGCTCCAATTTCCTTGCTGATCATCCCAGGATACCTCGTGTTGCTCCTATCCATGCCTGTTTGATCTGGTGTAGCTGACATCCAGATCCACATGTTCCAGTAAGAGTACCCATTTTATTCCTTTTTTGTGACATCTGCTGTCAACACTATATGTGAGGTCTCTGATTGCCCACACAAAGATGTCCACTATCTAACAGACTCCTTGTTTTTTATAACCTTCATCATTTGGGACACCAGTTGCCAAAACATCCACATCTCCTGTCCTTGATTGTTCACATGAAGTTGTCCATCATTTGACGGACTTTTTGTTGTCACTATCTTTTTTTTTTTTAAATTCACTCTTATTTTTTTGATTCATTTGTGTTCCATCACCTATTAGGACTTACATGTCTAGATTTCTTTTATGTTTATTTACATGTTTTTTTCATCTATTAATAATATATATATATTTTAGATCAGGTAGCTGTTTTACACAGCCTACACTAGCGCTACATTTTCACTCACCTCGTGTTTATAAATTTTAGTCACATTTGTATGTAGCTGCTTTGGTTTTCCCATTTTCTTTTCAAAATATTGCAGTTTTATCCTTCTATCATAACTTAAAGGTAGGCTTGATTCGCTTGTGGACAATTTTTAGCAATTTGGCGCAATTGTTAGGTATTATCCCAAGGCATCCTTGAAGAACCCACGGTACCTAGGTTGAAAAAAGCTGGTCTACAGAGCAAGCAATCAATTTCTGCTGGAATAGGGGCATTTGAGAGGCAGAGGGCATCTAAGAATAGCAATATGGTCCTCTCTTTAAAGTATACCCAAGAAAAGGGGAAATATGATGGGGGGTGATGACAGCACATCAATTTTTAGGGAAGGGTGTCTCCTTAGATTAGATTCCTAAGATTTACCATTGATCTACAGAGCAAGTGATCCATCGCAGCAAAACATGTGGCCTTTTAGAAGCAGAAGGCATCTGAGGATAGCAATATGCATGCTTATTTTTTTTTTTAAATAGCAAGATACTATTTTACTTATTTATATACTATTGTTTTATAGATTTTTTGGCTTCTACAATGGTAACCAAAGCACCAAGTATAAATAAAATATGGTTTCTAGCAAGCTACCTTTTCTGGAAAAAAATAGCCCCATTCTGTATCCAACTTATTAGTAGCATTAGCATCAAAAGCCAATTTTAACAGCCAGATGGCCGTCTTATGTGACAATATATTTAAGAGGCAAAGGTTGGACTTGTCTGTATGACCAACAAAACACAGAGTTAACCAATCTATTAACTCATCATTTAAAGTTCCTTTTAATATTAGTCATCTATTTTTTTTCCATCATATAGGCAGAAAGTCAGAAAAAATTAGTATCCATGACTTTGATGTGAAAATCCAGAAACCATTTATTCTTCTGCTCGGCCTTAAGCCATGTTCAGTGTTGGAAGCCAGGGTCCGGTATTGCCTTAGCTTGCTTGCCTTATGTTCAGTTTTTGAATTTCAAAATTAAATTCACATTTGCTGGTATGACAGCTGCTAGTTTAATGTTAGCACAAATTAAATCATTGATTAATATTCTTCATTGCCCACATCTAATTAAAAAAAAAATGCCTGATCTCTAGTTGTTTTTTTTTTTTTCAGCTGCCAGTTTTATGCTGTCCTTTATGTTAAGTGTGCTAGAATGCTAAAGACTGTTTATCTCAAAGGGTAGTGAATAGATGTGTATAATATTTTAAGAGACAGGAGAATGCAAAAGAAGGGGAAGACTGGCAATAACTTGACATATTCTATCTGTCTGTAAAGATATATACACACACACACAGATGCATAATATGCCATATATATGTATATATATAGATATTATCTATATCTATATATATATCTATAGATATATATAGATATATATCTATAGATATATCTATATCTATATAGATATATCTATATATATATATACGTACATATATACATACAGACACACGCAGGGCTTTTTTTCAGCGGGAATGCAGGGGAACACAGTTCTGGCACCTCCAATACTAAATTTGTGTAATGACAAGGGGTACTGGGGTGTGCAGGAGGGTCTATTGATGCTGGTTACTGGGGGATAAAGGGATCTATTGTCACTGGGGGGATCTATTGTTGCTGGTGAGGGTAAGTTTTTGCTGGGAGGGAGCTACCGTTGAGAAAGGGGTCTAATGATGTTGGCTACTGGATCTATTGATGTTGCCTACTGGAGAGTCTATTGATGCTGGCTGAAGGGGGTCTATTGTTGCTGGCTGAAGGGGGTCTATTGTTGCTGGCTGAAGGGGGTCTATTATTGCTGGCTGAAGGGGGGTCTATTTCACTTCTTATCCTTAAAAATAGCCATACAAATTACTTGGATTACTTGGTTCTGTATTCCCTAAAAGGGGCGGCACTGAGAGGTGGGTAGGAGGAACCAAGGGACGGTGTTCAAAGGTTTGTAGGGGCAGAGACAAAGGGTGACTCGGAAGGGGGAAGCACCTGTGTATTTTCTCTGAGAAAAAAGCCCTGTATATATATTGCACTATTAAAATGCTAGAAAACTTTCCAAAAGGCAACAGTACACAGGATTGTACATGGGTATCCCCGCTCTTCCTCAAGTTCAATTTGCTAGTATTTTCAGATTGCAACACATTTTTGGACTTATTTGATCAGCAGAACCTGCTTATGGGCTGTGCCTGGTGCATTTAAAATGGTAATCCACTATGCAGCTCACCCTGCTGCTTAATAGGGTCCCAGCTCCCAAACAACCAGGAAGAAGCTGAGATATTTAGCAGTGGTAAAGATACCATTGCTAAAGGTTTTGCTTTACACAGCAACTGGGGGTTTGTTCAGCGAATACCCAAAGTTCTCCATAAACAGTACAGAGTACAGAGGTCTCCCTCATATTATTTCTCCTGCTGGTCAAATGTTCTTAGCTTATACTGTTAGGCTATTTTCTACAGTATATTGGTGAATGCTCTCATGGTCGCATGCTCTTATAGCTATTGTTCTCCTAACACAGAATGTTAGGGCATGTTTCCACAGTCAATGGAAAGAAAGAAACTATTACCCACATATTACAAAGATTAGTCATTACTCAAATGTTGACACTTTTATATATTCTTTTATAAATAGACCCCTATGCACGGTCACTGATATTTTCTGGACCTAATCAATACCAGTCACTGTATGGGCACATAGAAAACAATCACTTCTCTACCTTTTAGCTAAGATCAAGTGTAACATCTTTTCTTATCAGTGTCCAGTTGGGGTGATCTGCCACTATACTGGCCTTATGGTGGGAATGTCTGGCTGTATAGTATCCCCACTACTATGATGAGGTCTTGGGGGACCTTCCCTATGAAAAGGACACCAAACTAAGTGCCCACTGAATAAGGAGGGGGTTGGGAGTACTTCCCTGGTGTAAAGGGTTTCAAGGGGTCCAGTGCCCCCTGATTTGAGTAGTGCTACTTGGTCTGGCTGAGGACTGGGAATACAAGGAACCTATGGTATCAAGCGCCCCTTGGGAGTGGTGACCTTAGGGTATCGGAATAACACTATGGGTTTGGGACTCCACTGTGTAAAGTTACACTTGGCCATGACACAACTCACATTTTTCTGCACTACACCTCATGAGCTAGGCCTTATGGCAGACACGAGGGCAATATTTCTTATCAGACCACAAGGCCTAGCTGTTGTATAAACCAGCCTTTTTCAACCAGGGTGCCCAGGCATCCTGGGGTGCCTTCAGGTGTCCTCAGGGGTACCTTGCAAAATTCCTATCAATTTCCCAAAATATGTATACATACTAGTGGGTATATGAAGCTTTTTTAGTTACACAAAGCCACTGGTTTTTATTGTGCACCACTACAACCTTCTAGCCACCAGGGTCCTAACAACCAATAACGTCATCAGCTGATAAGGAGGACATTGGGTCCCTGCACACTTCCTTATTTACCCCAGCCCTGCCACTCTCCGTCAGCACTGGGGACACATTAGCTAAGTGAGGGAGAGAAACGGAGGAAAAAGAAACACTGGAATACTAGTCATCACGGGCTTGCGAAGGTGTTTGCATAACTTCTAATGTTTGGTGTCCTAAGATTGTGGATGTTGCTGTATTTTGTATAAGTTTTTTACATTTTAGAATGGGGTGCCTCAAGGCTGTGCACAATTTTAAAGGGTGCCTACAAAAAGGTTGAGGAACACTGGTATAAACATTGGCTCATTTTTCGTTTTTTCCACTTGTGTGTCACTTTAACTTGTTTTTAAGTTTTCACTCCACACGATAGGGGTGTGGGTTTTCAGATCTACCCTAAAGTCTAGGGGTAGTTCCTCCCTTGCCTTGGAGGTCTCTGTTCAGGAGAGCCCCTAACTTAGCAGTCAGTGGTTGCCTTTGGTTAGTTACAAGGAGAGGGGTCTGCCAGGCCTTTTGGCTAGGTGGACCAGAGTGTTACTGCCCCATCAGAAGCCTTCTGCCCAGGGGGGTCAGGGAGGACCCTTCCTTTTTTGGAGGGGACCAGTGACACCCTGTGTTTGTGTTTCTTTTTCAAATGTACTTTCTGATTCAATTCATTTTTCCTTTTTTTGCAGTTTCAAAAAAATAGAAAAAATATCTGCATCTTTTTTGCACCGCACATCACACCAGCATTGTGTTGTAAATGGGGCACATGAAAAACATTTATTTTGCCGGTATCCTGTTCACACCACAATGCTGGTGTGGTGTGGAATGCAGAAAAATGCAGACATAGTGTAATTTTTTTTTTAAATGTTGTCAATTCAGTAAAGTTTAAGAAAAAGAAAAAACATAAACCTGCAAAATTGACATGAGAAGAGGCCTTTACTGAAATAATGTATTCCTGTGATAATCATGATCTCTTTAAAAAATTCTACAATAATGCGAACACCATTTTATAGAATATTGGTGTTCATAACATAATGTTTTCTGCCAGCAGTGATTGTGGAACTCTTAAGATTTCTGCTTCCCCAATCTGAATTTCCATCACTGGAGCCTGAAGGCATATAGTCCTTGGTGCCTAAAGCAATTACCCTCTGTTGGAAATAGCTCCTTTATACAGTGTATTTTCTTATTTTACTGGTCCTAACCTGTTTTCAAATAGTGTGACAATATAAAAGATGACTATATTTTAAACATGATATGGAAAAATTGTGTGGCCTTTAATTAAAGAAGGGAAAAGCCTCCTCTTTGTCTGTGCCACACAATACTTGAAATACTAAGAAATTTTGGGGAAGTTGTACCATGTTATTGATCAATTATATATGAATATTATTTTAAATATGAATATATTTTTGTATGCAAAAATCAGCACCACCACATGCTAATTTCCTCTTCATTGTAGGCAAATACCTGCACATACTCATGCCTTGCGTTAAAAGATGTGACTTGGAAACAATTATTGAAAAAAAAAGGTTGACGATGCTTTAATAATTTTTTTAAGAGACTGGTTCTTTGTTTGAACCTGTAATGAAAATCAGAAGCCTGGCTTGCATAAAAAATAAACATAAATAAAATTGATGAAATTTGAATGTTTTGTTATTTTAACGAGGTAGGGGAGCAGTAAGGATTGGGTTATAGCCAATTATTGGTTGGATGCCCCTTCTAAATGAAATTTCCACAAAATAAAAACAATTTTTACTCACTTTCCCTTAATTGTAAAAAAATATTCTTTAAACCCAGAAGCATTCTTGTAGCATGTCAGAAGCTATGGAAATTGTGCAATAACTAGGTGCAAAACTAAAGTGATCTTAAGCTGTTGCTGCCCATGTAATGCATATGAGCGGTGTCCATGGGCAGAAATGTTTTTAATCTTGAGAGCGTGCTCACTGTACATATTCTTGTGTACCTTTCTGTGTTCAAAGTTCAGAGACCCAACAGTCCTTTTTAGAACTACCATTTGTGTGTCCGCAACAACTGTAGTGGCTGTTTATTAGTGAGGGGCCTAACGCCCCCCGGTTTGGTTCACACCAGAACTCCTGCAAAAAAAGAGAGTCGGCCTGGGACTTTAAATGAGGTGGTCACAGTTAGCCACTGAGTAACAAGAGTAATAGCAATATAATTGTTTATTAAAATTAATGTACATACATGGATAATATAGCATATTAGCTAAGCCAATGGATTTGCACATAATGAAGAGAATAAGTGCAAAGGCTGGCCGGAGGCTAGCCTGCATTTGTGGGAGGAGTCTGAGAGGACTATTTCAGCCTCCTCCTCTGTCAGGTCAGGGCTTGTGGGCGTTCTGGGTTCCGTAGGGGGTGGGGCCTACGCATCACTTCCGGGTAGGTTGCAAGATGGTGGCGGTGCCTCTCTCGGTGCTTCACCAGGGAGTTCGCCTGTCCACCCACCTGGTCCCCCCTCGGCACCCACATTTACGGGTCCCCACTTCTCCTGGTGTTTCAGCAGGGGGGGCGATCGGCCGTCCACCGACTCCTCTCCCTATGCAATTCAGCTCCACGAGGGAGCCTCTTGCTAGCCAGCTCCTCTCTCCCCTTACCAGCTTGCTCCAGGGGGGGAGCTGCCGACCACTTCTCCGGGTGTTGGGGGGGAAATGTCCAGCCAGCTGCCTGCTCCTCGCATACGGCGCCACGGGGGGGCCGCCCGCCCGCTTTTCTCGGTGATTAGGCAGGGGGAAGGGAGGGGGGCCGTTCATCCTTCCATCCTCCTCCACCCTACCTCCTTCCCCTCGGCGGCAGCTAGTCAGGTGCGGCCCGCCCGCTTCTCCCGGCAATTATGCCGGGGGAAGGGAGGGGGGCCGTCCATCCATCCGTCCTCCACCCACTCTCCTTCGTTCCCCTTGGCTGCAGCTGGTCAGGTGCTGCCTGCCCGCTTCTCCCGGCGCTCGTGAAGGGGGGAGCGGGGGGACGTCCTTTCATCCTCAACAGCTCTGTGTGATGCAGCCCGCCCGCTTCTCCCGGAGCTCATGCCGGGGGAGCGGGGGGGTGTCCTTCCATCCTTCACAGCTCCATGTGGTAGGGCACGCAGCCCGAGCTTCTCCCAGCACCAATGAGGGGGGGGGCGCGTCACAGCCGTTCATCCATCTTTCACTCCCACCAACTTCCCCAGGGCTCAGTTTGGCCAGGGCGCCGCCCGCCCGGTTCCATGGGTTTGGGGGGGTCGTCTGTCCATCCTCCATCTTCGCTGGGCTCAATCCCGCATGGTCAGGGGGGCGCCGCCCGCTTATCCCTCATCCCTGTGTGTCCTGCCAGCGCTGGGGGGCCGGCCACCCGCTTCTCCTGGGGGGAGCGGGGGGGGCGTCTGTTCATCCATCTTTTATCCACTCATCCACCAGTTCACCTCACCTCCCTGGAACTCACACCGTGCATCACAGAGGAATTGCCCGCATGCTTCCCGGTTCTCATGGGGGGGTGCTCACCCACCTGCTCACCTCCCGGTATGCACATGGGGCATCATGGGGGGGAGATCCCTGCACGCCTCCCGGGCATTCACCGCTTCAGGTACTAGTGTTTTATCATGGCGTTTCGGCCCCAGGATTTCTGTCATAGCGCTTCAGCCTCAGGTTTCCGTCACAGCGTTTCTATCTAGGCGTTTTAGTGTCAGCGTTTGGCTATCATAGCACTCCTGTCGTAGCGTTCCTGTCATAGCGTTTTCTGCCTCAGCAGTTCTGTCGCAGCATTCTCCCCCAGCATTTCTGTCGGGGTGTTCTGCCCCAGCATGTCTGTCGTCATGTTCAGCCCTGCATTTCTGTCATGGTGTTACTGCCCCAGCATTTCTGTCATGTTCAGCCCTGCATTTCTGTCAGCACTTATACCTCAGCATTTCTGTTGCAACGTCCAGCATTTCTGTCTTAGCGTTCTGGTCTAGCATTCCTGTCATAGTGTTCTGCCCCAGCATTTCCTTCATAAGCGTGCTACCCCGGCATTTCTGTCTTAGCGTTTCTGCCCCAGGATTTCTGTCTTAGCGTTCTGCCCCAGGATTTCTGTCTTAGCGTTCTGCCCTAGGATTTCTGTCTTAGCGTTCTGCCCCAGGATTTCTGTCTTAGCGTTCTGCCCCAGGATTTCTGTCTTAGCGTTCTGCCCCAGGATTTCTGTCTTAGCGTTCTGCCCCAGGATTTCTGTCTTAGCGTTCTGCCCCAGGATTTCTGTCTTAGCGTTCTGCCACAGGATTTCTGTCTTAGCGTTCTGCCCCAGGATTTCTGTCTTAGCGTTCTGCCCAGGATTTCTGTCTTAGCGTTCTGCCCAGGATTTCTGTCGTAGCGTTCTGCCCCAGGATTTCTGTCTTAGCGTTCTGCCCCAGGATTTCTGTCTTAGCGTTCTGCCCCAGGATTTCTGTCTTAGCGTCCTGCCCCAGGATTTCTGTCTTAGCGTTCTGCCCCAGGATTTCTGTCTTAGCGTTCTGCCCCAGGATTTCTGTCTTAGCGTTCTGCCCCAGGATTTCTGTCTTATCGTTCTGCCCCAGGATTTCTGTCTTAGCGTCCTGCCCCAGGATTTCTGTCTTAGCGTCCTGCCCCAGGATTTCTGTCTTAGCGTTCTGCCCCAGGATTTCTGTCTTAGCGTTCTGCCCCAGGATTTCTGTCTTAGCGTTCTGCCCCAGGATTTCTGTCTTAGCGCTCTGGCCCAACATTTCTGTCACAGCGTTCTGCTCCAGCATTTCTGTCACAGCGTTCTGCTTCAGCATTTCTGTCACAACGTTCTTCAGCATTTCTGTCACAACGTTCTTCTCCAGCATTTCTGTCACAGCGTTCTTCTCCAGCATTTCTGTCACAATGTTCTTCTCCAGCATTTCTGTCACAACGTTCTTCTCCAGCATTTCTGTCACAACGTTCTTCCCCAGCATTTCTGTCACAGCGTTTGGCCCCTGCATTTCTGTCACAGCGTTTGGCCCCTGCATTTCGGTCACATTGTTCGGCCCCTGCATTTCTGTCATAGCGTTCGGCCCCTGCATTTCTGTCATAGTGTTCGGCCCCTGCATTTCTGTCATAGCGTTCGGCCCCTGCATTTCTGACATAGCGTTCGGCCCCAGTATTTCTGCCACAATGTTCTGCCCCAGCATTTCTGTCATAGCATTCGGCCCCAGCATTTCTGTCACAACGTTCTGCCCCAGCATTGCTGTCATAGCGTTCTGCCCTCGCATTTCTGTCTCAGCGCACAGTCTCGGCATTTCTGTCAAGGCGTTTCTGCCCCAGGTTTTCTGTCACAGCATTGCTGCCCAAGATTTCTGTCATAGCGTTTCTGCCCAGGATTTCTGTCATGGCGGCATTCTGCCCCAGAATTTCTGGCTTGGCGTTCAGTCTCAGCTTTTCTGTCTTGGTGTTTCTGCCCCAGGTTTTCTGTCATTACATTTCTGCCTCTGCGTTTCTGCCCAGGATTTCTGTCTTTGCTTTTCTGCCTCAGCATTTCTGTCATAGTGTTCTGTCATAGTGTTCTGTCATAGAGTTTTTGCCCCAGGATTTCTGTCATTGCATTTCTGCCCCAGGATTTCAGTCTCAGCATTTGTCATTACGCTCTGCCCAAGGTTTCGGTTCTCACGTTCCTGCCTCAGCTTTCAGTTTCAGTATTTCTGTCATAGGGTTTTCTGTCAAACATTGCTGTCAGTGCGCTTCTGCCCAAAGATTTCTGTCATAGCCTTTCTACCTCAGTGTTCAGTCTCAGCATTTCCTGTCACAGCATTTCCCAGAGGGTGTTGTTGTTCAGTCACGGCATACTCCGGTAGCTGGTTTTTATCTTTGTTGTTTGTCATGTCTCATTGTATCTTTGTTCATGTTTGTACCTGGGTCAGTTAGCTAGGGCTCACATGTCAGGATCTGTCACGTCTACAGATCCATACGGGCTGAGGTTTCTTTTGTTAATGATTGTTGCCCACAATCTTCTCGCCTGTATAACATACGTCATACGATGCACGTTCATTCTCCACACCTGTACGATTACCCACCACGGCCTGTGGGTACACCAGCCCTGAGTTATCAGTTAATTACCTGTCTCTGCGCAGCAGGTTACTCGGGCTCATTCACTACTTACACGAGGGGGGGTGGTCCGTCATCAGCTTCATTCACGCGCAGTGTTCTTGACATTTCTGCTCATGTGCTCATACTTGGGTAGGCACAGAGGGGGATTGCTGTTCTCATGTATTGTTGCCTGTTATTTCTCTTGTTCATGTTCTCAGGTTGGGCTGCATTGGCATTCATCATCCCCTTGTTGGTCCTTAAGTGATAGGTTTGGGCAAAAGTCGTCATGATTCTGGATTCTACTCTCGGGCCTGATATCTTGTCTAGGATGTGGCCTGGAAGACTGCTCAGGGACGTCAGTCCAGTCATCTTTTCCGTTCCCCAGCCGGTGTGAGGTAGGGGGGTTTCAGTCACTTTGGGTACGACTGTTTCAGGCCATGGGACTCATTTCCCCGGTGTGGAGTCTGGCCCTCCTTCCTCAGTTCAGGATTGAGGCTCGGCTGCAGCACGACCTGATCAAATCAGGTGGGACCAGTATTCGGTGTCTGGCAGGGTTTCTCCATGTTGTCAGTGCTTATTGCCTTAGGGCTTGGGCCTCAACCACCTACTCCATCACATCCTTCAGGTATTTAGCATTTTGAACTCCTGCCAGTTGTCCTTTGGCACTTACCTTCACTCTTTCCCATACCAGTATGGGTAGGCCAGGGCTTGGGGGGAGGGTTTCGCGGAGCACTTCCCAGGGTCTGGTCGAAGTTTTGATCTTCTCGGCTATCATTTTGCAGGGGCTCCTCGGGTCAGTCATGGCTCCCCTTCCCCCACGCATCCTATCATTCACAGCAGTTCATTCTCATGTCTGGGTCATCTCGGGCTTCAGGCTCCGTCCAATTGTTCATGGGACGTTCATGGGATGTTTAGTTGAGTTCAGGTTTCTATAAGTCTGTCTCATCACCGAGTCGGGGGTTTCTCCTGTCATAACAGACACTTATCAGATATATACTGTTGCCATCCGGGCGCACACCACTCCACTTGATGGATTGTTACCTTTCCTTTTTCACCTAAATTTGTGTCTTTTTGCTCTCTTTTCAGGCATACTGTCCAGTCAGGCCAAGGCACACCTCAGGCCTCGGTGCTTAGGAGTATGACTTTCTAACTCGAAGACTCTGACTACAAGTACAAAGGCTGGCCGGAGGCAAACCTGCATTTGTGGGAGGAGTCTGAGAGGACTATTTAAGCCTCCTCCTCTGTCAGGTCAGGGCTCGTGGGTGTTCTGGGTTCCCACCCACCCATTTCCCCCAATATTCATACATACTCATAAGACTTTTTCTTACATTCAGGGTATGCCCTCTTTTCAGGCATACTGTCCAGTCAGGCCAAGGCACACCTCAGGCCTCGGTGCTTAGGAGTATCACTTTCTAACTCGAAGACTCTGACTACAAATAAAGTTGATACAAACACTATACAATGCAGTATATACAAATGCACGCATCAGAAAACCTGACGTGCATTTCGCGAGATCATTGCTCAGATGTATCTAAATAGACAAAAAGATGTGTCACAGTGGTAAATGTAAGAACAATGGCAGAATGGGCCAGAGCAAAACGGCCCAATACTTACCAATGAACGAAACCAGAGTCTCCATCACTGAACCCCCAAATGGAGGGCAGCAGCCAGAGAATGGCACGGGAGCTGAGGGGGAGAAGACGGACACAGGTACCCCCAGGGGGGATGCCAGGGTGCGGACATGGCATAAGTGAAGGTAAATGGTCCTAATGTCTCAGTATGTAGCTTGATAGATATCAGCTGTAAACATAGATGTATATGTCTTAATGATTTGCCAAATTTAGTAAGATGAACATCAAGTTATATAATGTAATACTATTTTTATATGAGAGCATGTATACTCTAGCATAAGAGTGTATTTACCTTGATATGCAAACAGCTGAACAGCAATGGAAATCTCTGTGGTGTGCATAGTATTGTTGAGCGAAGGAAGTGATCTCAGCCATGTCTTACCCCTGACTTATATCCCCAGGGTGTCAGCTACCAATGGGAGTATGCATGCGCAGTGGACTCCCGTCCCTCCAAGATGACAAACTGCACTGCCACTGGGTGACAGCGCAACCGCGGAAGCCACCCAATGGATGTAGGAGCATAGCGCCGATATGCCAGTGGCCCCTCCACAAAGTCCATGGGACAGGCGGGGGGGGAACAGCAGGAGACAAGAATCTCTTTTTTTGCATATGTATATAGGGATGGAGGTGTATCACTGATGACTGCAGACCTTTTATTTTTTGCTTCTATTGAACCCGGGTGGAAGACACCCATTTAGCCCAAAAACTGGCCTGCTGTTTCCACTAGCCACTGTTTTCACAAATACATTTCATATACATGTTTTAGCCTTTGACTTTGCCTCCAACAGTGGTGGTGTTCTGTGGCCTTTGTGTCTTTTGCTGTCTCCTCTGGTGGTTGGCGGTTTTTGTCTGGCATGGGAGCTGTGATACGCTAAGGGAGATTCTTGTCTCCTGCTGTCCCCCCCCCTTGTCCCATGGACTTTGTGGAGGGGCCACCGGCATATCAGTGCTATGCACCTACACCCATTGGGTGGCTTCCACGGTTGCGCTGTCACCCAGTGGCAGTGCAGTTTGTCATCTTGGATGGACGGGAGTCCACAGCGCATGCGTACTCCCAGTGGTAGCTGACACCATGGGCTTCAGTACACCAATCCATCCTCGCATGGCGCTGGGGGCGGAGCGGACCGGACCCCTTCGGGGATTTAAGTCAGGGGTGAGACATGGCTGAGATCATTTCCTTCGCTCACCAATACTATGCACACTACAGAGATTTCCATTGCTGTTCAGCTGTCTGCATAACAAGGTAAATACACTCTCCCTACCCTAGCACTCACCTGGTGCTTTATTTGCATTCCCTGCACTTTTTTTGTTTCATTTATAACAATGCTTTTCACACAACCTTTTCCTTTTTTTTCTTTCCCAAACACATTTTTTCAGGATTTACTTTCTTACCCATGGCCTCTATGTCTGCTCCATTATTGGATCACGTTAGTCCACATATGTTTCTATACAAATAACCGTACAACTTTTGTCTACTCTGCTTTTCTAATAAAGCTTGACACATATACTTATGCTAGAGTACACATGCTCTCATACAAAAATATTTATTACATTATATAACTTGATTTTCATCTTACTAAATTTGGTAAATCATTGAGACATATACATCTATGTTTACAGCTGATATCTATCAAGCTACATACTGAGACATTAGGACCATTCACCTTCACTTATGCCATGTCTGCCGCCTGGCATCCCCCCTCGGGGTACCCGTGTCCGTCTTCTCCCCCTCAGCTCCCGTGCCATACTCTGGCTGCTGCCATCCATTTGGGGGTTCAGTGATGGAGACTCTGATTTCGTTCATTGGTAAGTATTGGGCTGTTTTGCTCTGGCCCATTCTGCCATTGTTCTTACCACTGTAACACATCTTTTTGTCTATTTAGATACATCTTATCCGCATCCACCCCTGATGAACGCGCAATGATCTCGCGAAATGCACGTCGGGTTTTCTGATGCATGCATTTGTATATACTGCATTGTATAACGTTTGTATCAACTTTATTTATTCTCTTCATTATGTGCAATTCCATTGGCTGAGCTAATATGCTATATTATCCATGTATGTACATTAATTTTATTAAACAATTATACTGCTATTACTCTTGTTACTCAGTGGCTAACTGTGATGACCTCATTTAAAGTCCCAAGGCGACTCTCTTTTTTTGCATATGTATATAGGGATGGAGATGTATCACTGGTGACTGCTGACCTTTTATTTTTTGCTTCTACACCAGAACTCCTGAACATGGAAAAAGTTCATACCCGAACTGCAAATACTATTAAAGTCTATGGGACCCGAACTTGAAAAATCAAAAGTCCCCATTTTGAAGGCTTATATGCAAGTTATTGGCCATAAAAGGGAAAGGGGGCCCAAGTAAGGGGGCCCCCCCTGCCCTAAAGCACCCCCCCATGTTGAGGGCAAGTGGCCTGGTATGGTTCAGGATGGGGGGAGCACCATCTCGCCCCCCCCACCTGGCCTGCTAGGCTGCATGCTTGTATAAGGGTCTGGTATTGATTGTATGGGGGGGACCTCCATGCCGTTTAAAACAATTCTATAGCCGGCAATGTTTTTTTTTCATTCAGCTGTCAGCCCACTGACAGCTGTTGACTCATCTATTGTTAAGTACGTGGCAGCCAGCTCCTTAACAACCAACAACTATTCACCATGCGGGTGAACATCCCGCCAAGTGCCCCGAAAATGTTCAGGTGTCCAGCGAACACCTGAACTGTTCAGGGCCAAACTGATACTTGGCCTGAACAGTTCGCCTATCTCTACTATTTATCAGCTCTTGTACTCTTTTTTTTTTTTTTTTTTTTTTACTTATTTGTTTTATTTCACATTTATCCATATATTTTATATTTTCACAGTTCCCTGTTGCAGAGCTCGGCTTCCCATGTCTCATTTTGTTTACCTTGCCTATTAGACCTACCACCAGAACTGACTACGAAAATTTCTCCCCGCTCCTTTTCCCAGCCCCAAAGACCTTTGAAATTCTAACTGTATTTACTGAACCCAGTGGAAATCTAATGTGGATTTGTTCACCACTAGTCCAAATGTGTACAGTATGTACCAATGCGTTGCCGCTGCTTTACAACCAATACTGATGCCACCCCTGGATCTTGAATGCAGGTCATATTAGGCTCTGTCATGTCCTATTTACTTGCATACATGGAAGAGGACATACTCCAATGTCATAATGTTTAATGTTTTGGTTCCCTTGAAAATCGCACATCATTTTCACACATAAAACAACTTTTTAGTTAAAGTTAAAATGTTATTTAATTTGCTTGAAAAATGAGAAACATACTATTGTATATATTACAAATGTAATTATGTCACCTTATACATTCTCCATCTCCGATGTTATAAATTTAATGATAACACTGACTTTAACTGACCATTAAGTTAGGCTCTACACATTTAACATTTAATCAGAATACTTGAGATTCCAAAATTATGTTATGAATGTTCTGAACCTCAGGTCACCATGGTGACAAAGGTTTTGATTGAGCTGTGCCCTTCTTGAAATCACTGAAACTGTCTAGATGAAGAAATATAATTGTTAAAAGATAATAGAAAGCAATCTGTTGCTTAGTAGTAATGTATTTCACTTTTTAAATTTTTTTGTTTAATTTTACAGAACCGAGAAAAATCTTCTAATATAATACTGTATATCTCCTTCTCCATACTCCTATGTGCATGAAGAGCCTTTGTTTGAACCATGACTTTAAAATGTAACAGTTCAAAGCTAATAAATATGTTTTGATTTGCTTGAAAGTATTAATAATAAATGTTTGCCTAGGCCAGTGATGGCGAACTTTGGCACCCCAGATGTTTTGGAACTACATCTTCCATGATGCTCGTGCACTCTGCAGTGTAGTTGAGCATCAAGGGAAATGTAGTTCCAAAACATCTGGGGTGCCAAGGTTCGCCATCACTGGCCTAGGCAGTAGTCTTAGAAACACATTATGTGGGTTTCTAAGAGCATGGCGGACAAGATGGGTGAACTAGAGATACTGTTGTACGAGGAGGATTTGGATTTTGTGGGAATTTCAGAGACCTGGTTTAACAGCTCTCATGATTGGCTGGCAAACATTCAAGGGTATACCCTATACCGCAAGGATAGAGAGGGTAAAAAAGGGGGAGGGATATGCCTATATATAAAGAATAATGTACAAGTAAATGTGAGAGATGACATCGCTGAGGGAGCTAGGGAGGAGGTGGAATCCTTATGGGTAGAGCTCCAAAGGGATGAAGCTAAGGGGAAAATAATACTGGGAGTATGCTATAGGCCACCTAACCTGAGGGAGGAAGTGGAGACAGATCTCCTATCACAATTTGGATTAGCAGCAAGGATGGGAAGTGTTATCATAATGGGGGATTTTAATTATCCAGACATAGACTGGGTGGAGGGAACCGCGCATTCATTTAAGGCTCGCCAGTTCCTTAATGTCTTGCAGGACAATTTTATGGGTCAGATGGTAGACGCACCAACTAGAAATAAAACATTACTGGATCTACTGATTACCAACAATACAGACCTGATCACGGATGTGGAAATACGGGGCAATTTAGGTAACAGCGATCACAGGTCAATTAGTTTCAGTATAAATCACACAAATAGGAAACCTAAAGGGAATACAAAGACACTGAATTTCAAAAGAGCCAACTTCCCTAAACTACAAACCTTGCTAAAAGGCATAAATTGGGATAAAATATTAGGAACAAAGAATACGGAAGAGAGATGGGTTTGCTTTAAGAGCATATTAAATAAGGGCATTAGCCAATGTATACCATTGGGTAATAAATTTAAAAGAGCCAACAAAAGTCCTGGATGGCTTAACTCCAATGTAAAAATGCATATAAAAGCAAAGGAGAAGGCCTTCAAAAAATACAAGGTTGAGGGATCATACTCAGCATTCAGACTTTATAAAGAATGCAACAAGAAATGTAAGGGTGCAATTAGGACGGCTAAGATAGAACATGAAAGACACATAGCGGAGGAGAGCAAAAAAAAATCCCAAGAAATTCTTTAAGTATGTAAACAGTAAAAAAGGGAGGACAGACCATATTGGCCCCATAAAGAATGAGGAAGGACATCTGGTTACAAAGGATGGGGAAATGGCGAAGGTATTGAATTTATTCTTCTCCTCAGTCTTCACAAGGGAATCAGGGGGCTTCAGTAACCAAAACTGCAGTGTTTATCCTCATGACACAACACAGGAAGCACCTCCATAGTTAACAGAGGACAGAATAAAAATTAGACTTGAGAAACTTAACATTAATAAATCACCGGGACCAGATGGCTTGCATCAGAGGGTACTTAGGGAACTCAGTCAAGTGATTGCCAGACCGTTGTTCCTAATTTTTACAGACAGTCTACTGACTGGAATGGTACCAGCTGATTGGAGAAAAGCCAATGTAGCACCAATATTTAAAAAGGGCCCAAAATACATCCCTGGGAATTACAGACCAGTTAGCCTAACATCCATAGTATGTAAACTCTTGGAGGGGATGATAAGGGACTACATACAAGATTTTAGTAATAAGAACGGTATCGTTAGCAGTAATCAGCATGGATTCATGAAGAATCGTTCTTGCCAAACCAATCTATTAACCTTCTATGAGGAGGTGAGTTGCCATCTAGATAAAGGAAGGCCCGTAGACATGGTGTATCTGGATTTTGCAAAAGCATTTGACACAGTTCCCCATAAACGTTTACTGTACAAAATAAGGTCCGTTGGCATGGACCATAGGGTGAGTACATGGATTGAAAACTGGCTACAAGGGCGAGTTCAGAGGGTGGTGATAAATGGGGAGTACTCAGAATGGTCGGGGGTGGGTAGTGGGGTTCCCCAGGGTTCTGTCCTGGGACCAATCCTATTTAATTTGTTCATAAACGACCTGGAGGATGGGATAAACAGTTCAATCTCTGTATTTGCAGACGATACTAAGCTAAGCAGGGCAATAACTTCTCCGCAGGACGTGGTAACCTTGCAAAAAGATCTGAACAAATTAATGGGGTGGGCGACTACATGGCAAATGAGGTTCAATTTAGAAAAATGTAAAATAATGCATTTGGGTGGCAAAAATATGAATGCAATCTATACACTAGGGGGAGAACCTCTGGGAGAATCTAGGATGGAAAAGGACCTGGGGGTCCTAGTAGATGATAGGCTCAGCAATGGCATGCAATGCCAAGCTGCTGCTAACAAAGCAAACAGAATATTGGCATGCATTAAAAAGGGGATCAACTCCAGAGATAAAACGATAATTCTCCCACTCTACTAGACTCTGATCCGGCTGCACCTGGAGTATGCTGTCCAGTTCTTGGCACCAGTCCTCAGGAAGGATGTACTGGAAATGGAGCGAGTACAAAGAAGGGCAACAAAGCTAATAAAGGTTCTGGAGGATCTTAGTTATGAGGAAAGGTTGCAAACACTGAACTTATTCTCTCTGGAGAAGAGACGCTTGAGAGGGGATATGATTTCAATATACAAATACCATACTGGTGACCCTACAATAGAAATAAATCTTTTTCGCAGAAGAGAGTTTAACAAGACTCGTGGCCACTCATTAAAATTAGAAGAAAAGAGGTTTAACCTTAAACTACGTAGAGGGTTCTTTACTGTAAGAGCGGCAAGGATGTGGAATTCCCTTCCACAGGCGGTGGTCTCAGCGGGGAGCATTGATAGCTTCAAGAAACTATTAGATAAGCACCTTAATGACCGCAACATACAGGGATATATAATGTAATACTGACACATAATCACACACATAGGTTGGACTTGATGGACTTGAGTCTTTTTTCAACCTCACCTACTTTGTAACTATATATGGAACTATGTGGGCATAGCTTCTATGTGATTAGGATGTTTACACTCTCAAGAAAACCTGTATCCGCCTAGATGGCAAGTACATGCAAAGTGTTACTGATGATGATCAAATACATTTTCCCCAAGCAAATTACCTTGCTGGGCCTGGAATTAAAAACATGGCCCAGATACTTCCACCACATTCTAACACATGTCATCATAGCAGCTTGCTTATCTATTGCCCACACATGGAAATGTAGCACTTCCCCTTCTATCCAACATGTCACTACCACCCTCAATGCACCCCCATACACTTGGAATACATGTTCACCAAAGCTATTCTAACTATACGTACATTTCTCCCTGATTGGAGCCCCTGGTTATCTGATGCTAGAGCTACATAGTTATATATTTAGTCAGGTCGCAAAAAGATACAAGTCCATCTAATTCAACCGACAGAAGAAAAAAAAATCATACAATCCCATATACCTAATCCTATGCCCACAGTTGATCCAGAGGAAGGTGAAAAATCCCAGCAAAGCATGATCCAATTTGCTACAGCAGGGGAAACAAATTCCTTCCTGATCCCCAAAACACAATCACATTTTCCTTGGATCACCTTTACCTATAAATGTTAGTACCCAGTTATATTCTGTACATTTAGGAAAGAATCCAGGCCTTTTTAAAGCAATCTACTGAGCTGGCCAGAACCAGCTCTTGAGGGAGTTTATTCCACATTTTCACAGCTCTTACTGTAAAGAAACCTTTCTGTATTTGGAGATGAAATCTCTTTTTTTCTAGATGTAAAGTGTGCCCCCTTGTCCTCTGTGATGACCTTAAAGTGAATAACTCAACACTAAGTTCACTATTAGGACCACTTATGTATTTATACATGTTGATCATATCGCTCCTTAATCTTCTCTTCTCAAGAGAGAATAAATTCAGTTCCTCTAATCTTTCCTCATAGCTGAGCTCCTCCATGCCTCTTATCAGTTTGGTTGCCCTTCTCTGCACTTTCTCCAGTTCCCTGATATTTTTTTTGAAAACTGGTGCCCAAAACAGAACTACATATTCCAGATTAGATCTTACTAATGATTTGTACAGGGGCAAAATGATCTCTCTCTCTCTCTGGAGTCCATGCCTCTCTTAATGCAAGAAAGGACTTTGGAAACCACAGCTTGGTATGGCATGCTATTATTAACCCTATGATCTACCAAAGCCCCCAGATCCTTCTCCACTATGGATCTCCCCAGTTGTACTCCCCCTAGTATGTATGATCCATGCATATTCTTAGCCCCAAGTGCATAACTTTACATTTATCAACATTAAAATTCGTTTGCCACACAGTTGCCCAATTAAACAGTGGATTGAAGTCGGCTTGTAAGTTGGAGATATCCTGTAAGGATGTTATTCCACTGCATAACTTGGGGTCATCTAAGCTAACAAGCTTGTCTAACAATGGGGGCTCCTCTCTCCCCTAGGATGCCCTTACACATGGGGTCAGCAGTAAAGAAAATAAATGGGCAGTTTGCAATAGGTAAAGATACAGTACCCAAACAAACCAACAAAGAAAACAATTTCCACGCCTCCAAACATAGAATATTACAAACTTAAAGCATGTGTTATCAACACAGCATTCATAATGTGCAAAAAGCATTCACAATATTCAAAAATTATAATAAATAAATCAGTTTGAATAAAAGTCCATTGCAAAAGAATCCAAAATATGTGATAAATATCACCTCAAAGAAATTATCTTCAACCAGCTAAGGAAAATCCTCTCCACACACGTGAGCAGCAGAACTAAAATTCACCCGCTGACATTAAAGCTACCAGAGAAAAGCAACAGCATGCACGTTTTTTTATATAGTGTAGCATATTTATTAAACATTGAAGATTCCATATAAAAAAGTAAAAGGCTTCATCCAAATGGCAGTAAAACAATTGCCATAAGTAAAACAATGCACTTTCAAAGAGAGCCGCCAGTTCCAAGCATGGAAGTGGTGCGAGATGTTAGAGTGTAGCTCCTGCCCCCTTAATATTTATTACATATTTTGGACTCTTGCACTGGACTTTATTCACAATGATTTATTTTTATTATAATTTTTGAATATTGTAAATGCTTTTTGCACATTATGAATGCTGTGTTGACAGCACATGCTTTAAGTTTGTAATATTCATTATTTGGAGATGCTGAATTGTTTTCTTTGTTGACATGATAATATATGAGTTACCAGTCCAATCAACACAGGCTAAACCATGTAAAACCATATCTCCTTCCCCCTCTTTTATGAGGTACTTTTCACCTATCTCTAAACCCTCTTTACCTTTTTTTCCTCTATCTCTGTATCTTACTTTGATACCCAGATAAGACTCATCTTTATGAGTTTTTGCAATCCATTAGACATGTGCATTCGTTTTCGTCCGAATGCATTTTCGTCTGAATTTCGGGTATTTTCGTTATCGTTTTAATAAACGATAATGAACGTGCAGAATCCGAAAACCGAAAGATCCGACATAAACAAATGCTTTATTTTTGTTTTCGTTGTGACAACAGTTTGATATAGATAGGAGATTCGACATGACGCTGACAATAGTGATCTGTGTCCATCGAACCTGTGGTCGAATGTGCCTAACCTTAGCTCTATTAGTCCAAGATTATCTACATAGAGAGAAAAGATTCGACATAGAGAGAAAAGATTCAACATTATAGAGATAAGAGCAAAAAAGGTCAAATGTGCCTAACCTAACTCTATTAGTCCAAGATTATTCGACATAGAGAGAAAAGATTCGACATGAAGATTCGATGAAGCAGTCACAGCGAGTGGACATTTATGGTCAAATGCTCCGCCCATAGCCTATAGAAGAATTCTAATGATAAATAATGATATAATAAATATAATTATTACTAGTGTCATACAACATTAGAATTCTACTATAGCTTGTAAACGGAACATTTGACGGGAAATGTACGATTGCTGCGTCGTACAGTTTAGCTGTTCCATTGAATCTTCTTAGAACATTCGACAGACACCATAAGTCTTCAATGACAGATTCGACCTTAATTATTTTGGATTTTCAGACAAATGCATTTTTTAACCAAATGAAATAAATAAAAACGAATTTCGGGAGTAACTACATAAATGTATTTTTCGGACGAAAACGAAATTCCGAATCAAAATATTTCAGTGTGCACATGTCTACAATTCATAGAATCTATCACACTCCACACTGATCTGAGGAACAACATGGCTCCTCTCCCCCTCCTCTCCACGGCGCCGGCATTGTTACTGTGGGTGCTCGGCTGTGGCTTCACAGCTGGGCACGCACTGCGCCTGCACGAGCCACTCTGCGAATGGCTGGGCAATCTTCTGGGACCTGTGATGTGTCCCAGAAGATTGCAGGGAAGGAGGGGGGGGCGAGGTGAATTTACTTCCGGTGCCGTGGAGCCCCGGGAGGAAGTGGGAGCTGGATGTCTCTAAAAGTAGGGTATCCGCTCCCCCCCAAAACAAAATAACATGCCAAATTTGGCATGTCAGGGGATCACCGTCACTTAAAGCAGAAGTTCCATTTTTGGGTGGAACTCCGTTTTAAGGAGTAGTCCAGCTGAGGACCCGTTGATGGGAGGAGGTTCATTTACAACTACCACGGTAGTATTCAGAAGACGCATTTCCTTTCAACTTCTGGTGAGTTCAATATCCATGGGGTGCAAAGCCCCATGAAGTGTGGTGATGGGACTAATTATCCTTACTCAGATTATCAGCAGTGTGTTACCTCTGCTATGAAGGATTGTTACGATCATTCACAATATATGGACTGAGTTATCTATTGCCTAGCGCTGCTGACTGTATGGCAATGATTTCCTGCTAAGCTAATATTATAACACCTGCGCAATGTTAATTAGCAACAAGCTCAGGGCAGCTGCATTCTCTCAAAGCAAATGCATTGATTTGTAAGAGACAAATGGTATAAAGTGTGCTCCTCTTTTTTACATACACATGTGCTGGATATATCCAAAAACAAAAGAGCCTAAGTAAGTAATGAAGGTATTAAGTAAATAAAGTAGGGAAAAACTTCTTGCCCTACTTGCATGGGTTTCATCTCTTAATTAGACATCATCAAGAGATGTGATCGCCTCCTGATGATGTCTAATTGAGAGACGAAACCCATACGAGTAGGGGCGATAAGTTCTCTTGGCTCTCTGAGTGGATACACGAATAACATCGGCTTTCGCCTTCAGAGTGGCAGCCAGCAGCAATTATAATAATTACAGGCAGATGATCCCTAGGTGTCGGGGAGGCACTTAACAATGTGAGTAGCCTTATATTATGTGTTCATGTGTTTTAATAAAGATGTTTTTGCGTGATGATATCCCTCTTTGCTTTATACACATGTTGAGCTCCAACTATTCTGTGTAAAAACAAACAGCATTAAGGACACCTAGCCATGCACGGCGGAGCTGTGGAAAGCTTTTTTTTTATCCCTTTTGGCATAAGCCATAAGAGGTTAACTACATCTGGTGAGTCTGGACCCACTGGAGTTGGGGCACAGTGCACATGTAGTGAATTGATTGGAATAGCACTGCACTGTCACTAAGAGCACTGCTATCAATCGTTAGAGGATGTGATTGATCTATACACTAATTAATTTTTTCAATGAAAATTTTGCACTTGTTTATCACAATGGACTTTCTTGTTTAAATGTTTAATGAATATTATTTTTAAGAAGTCACGGAGAGCACTTTAATTCAGGAATTGGCACTTTTTGGCACATTTTACTTGATGATATTTATATCAAACATTTTATTTATTTAATACCTTCATTACTTACTTAGGCTCTGTAAAAAAAGAGTAGCGTACTTTATACCAAATGATTTGCTGTTACCCAAGTCTTTTTATATACCATGATTAACTGGATACATATACAGTATCTCACAAAAGTGAGTACACCCCTCACATTTTTGTAAATATTTTATTATCTTTTCATGTGACAACATTGAAGAAATTACACTTAGCTACAATGTAAAGTAGTGAGTGTACAGCTTGTATAACAGTGTCAATTTTCTGTCTGCTCAAAATAACTCAACACACAGCCATTAATGTCTAAACCACTGGCAACAAAAGTGAGTACACTCCTAAGTGAAAATGCCCAAATTGGGTTCAGTTAGCCATTTTCCCTCCCCGATGTCATGTGACTCGATAGTGTTACAAGGTCTCAGGTGTGAATGGGGAGCAGGTGTGTTAAAGCAGAGTTCCACTTAAACCAAAGACCACCTCTCCACCCCTCATTTTTGGATATTAAAAAAAATGTTTTCCCTTTCTCTAGTACCTTTTTTTGCAAGTACTAAGAGTACTTCAGATCTAGCCGGGCCGTGGCCCAGGACGTCACATTCTCTTCTGCGGTGAGCCCCCCATTGTCTTCTGGGACCTGTGTGTGTCCCAGAAGACAAGTTGGCCATTCACAAAGCACCGCGGGACTCGTGCATACGCAGTCGGAACCCTACAGTGAAGCCGCGAGGCTCCACTGCCAGTTTCCCTTAGTTTGAATGGCAGCGCCTGCACCCGATCCGATGGACAGAACAGCCTCTGGGGGGCGACATCGCGGGCTCCCTGGACAGATAAGTGCCCTTATTAAAAGTCAGCAGCTACAGTGTTTTTAGCTGCTGACTTTAAAGAAAAAAAAAAATTGCGTCTGGAAAACTGCTTTAAATTTGGTGTTATCACTCTCACTCTCTCATACTGGTCACTGGAAGGTCAACATGGCACCTCATGGCAAAGAACTTTGAGGATCTGAAAAAAACAATTGTTGCTCTACATAAAGATGGCCTAGGCTATAAGAAGATTGCCAAGACTCTGAAACTGAGCTGCAGCATGGTGGCCAAGACTATACAGCGGTTAAACAGGACATGCTTCGCTCAGAACAGGCCATGCCATGGTCGGCCAAAGAAGTTGAGTGCACATGTTCAGCATCATATCCAGAGGTTGTCTTTGGGAAATAGACATATGAGTGCTGCCTGCATTGCTGTAGAGGTTAAAGGGGTGTGGGGTCAGCCTGTCAGTACTCAGACCATACGCCGCACACTGCATCAAATTGGTCTCCATGGCTGTCATTCCAGAAGGAAGCCTCTTCTAAAGATGATGCACAGGAAAGCCCACAAACAGTTTGCTGAAGACAAGCAGACTAAGGACATGGATTACTGGAACCATGTGCCGTGGTCTGATGAGACCAAGATAAACTTATTTGGTTCAATCGTGTGTGGCGGCAACCAGGTGAGGAGTACAAAGACAAGTGTGTCTTGCCTACAGTCAAGCATGGTGGTGAGAGTGTCATGGTCTGGGGCTGCATGAGTGCTGCCGGCACTGGGAAGCTACAGTTCAATGAGGGAACCATGAATGCCAACATGTACTGTGACATACTGAAGCAGAGCATGATCCCCTCCCTTCGGAGACTGGGCCACAGAGCAGTATTCCAACATGATAACGACCCCAAGCACACCTCCAAGCCGACCACTGCCTTGCTAAAGAAGCTGAGGGTAAAGGTGATGGACTGGCCAAGCATGTCTCCAGACCTAAACCCTATTGAGCATCTGTGGGGCATCCTCAAATGGAATGTGGAGGAGCGCAAGGTCTCTAACATCCACCAGCTCTGTGATGTCATTATGGAGGTGTGGAAGAGGACTCCAGCAATCTGTGAAGCTCTGGTGAACTCCATGCCCAAGAGGGTTAAGGCAGTGCTGGAAAATAATGGTGGCCACACAAACTATATTGACACTTTGGGCCCAATTTGGACATTTTTCATTTAGGGGTGTACACACTTTTGTTGCCAGGATCTAATAGGAATTTGCAACCTTACAGCATTCATACCCTGGATCAGTGACTGGCAACCAGTGGGCTCTGGCTTAATTTCTGCTTTGGCAGCCACTGTTTTCACATTGTGTTCCAACATGCCCATTCCCCACCCCATACACCCACAGATGATAAAAAAAACACTCTGTGCATAAGCAACTAGTTCTAGCTGCTAGAAAGCAAATGATTGTTCATTTATGTGCAATGTTCACTCCATGCCAACCATGAGAAGTCGTGGCAAGGGGACAGAGAATAGGCACGGGTGGTACACCCATTCTGCGGCATGCATTAGCAGTGGAGGTGGGCGCAGCTCTGCGTCCTTCCCCTGGGTACTTGTGGAACCTGTCCTGGTACTGTCTACAGGTGACAAAATGTCTTAAAATAAGAAGACTGTTAACACAGTGAATAGGTGGCTGTAATTGATCAGTTAAGCTCCTAAATACTAGAGAAGAAACAATAGAATTTAATGGCCCTGCTGAAGAGTACTGCAAAAAACAGTGAGCATAAAGCTGCCTAGAAAGCTCTGCTTTCCCATCAACTTTCCAGAAGAACAGCTGTGTGCTGCTGTCAGACCTAAACCTCACACAGAGAAAGAAGGGAATGCCAGGATGAATGGAAGATTGAAGGTTGTCTTTCTATTTGACACCACGCTTTCAGATACCATTTTATGCCAGTTCATTGTATTATCTGCTGCCGGAAATTGAAATCCAGACTTCTAAAGACAGCCCTATAGTGAACAATTCCTTTTTTCTGAAGCTAGTCCATGCCATTTCAACTACAGGAAAATAATTTACATAAGATTAATAGGGAGTTTTTTAAGTGGTTAAAAAAAACAATCACATGGGGGAAAGTCCAATGTATTGGATCTGCTATGCCAACTGAAATAATGATACTAACGCAAATTAAGTGACTGTCACTGAAACGTAACACAGTCTACCCGTAAGTTAATTCACAGTCCTTTTAAAAGGTATTTTCTATTTTTACCATGCTCACTCATAGGAAGCAGAAGTAAGACATGGTTAGGCTGAAAGGTAATGGAGTGCAAGTCATTTAATGTCCACCTGCTGTGAAAAATCACTTATCTATAACAGAAGGCTGACAAAAATGGATGGTACTAAACTACCACCTTTTTTTTTGCCTCTGAAACAGCCAGCATGGGTGCGGGGAAACCGGTCAGGCTTAATTTCACATTCCATATACACCCTCTCTCTTGGAGCCTTGGTGATCCCCATCTCTGTGATTTGGGACTTCAACATCCAAGCAGGAATCTCCCTGAAGTAGCAATTCTGGTCTTATATCTTCAGAGACATCTGGACCAATAAGTATAACATGCATGCACCCTATGGAACATTCCATGACAATCTGGTCTCGGTGACACACGTGGACATTTAAGACATTGAGGGCTCATTTCCAAGTAGGTGATGCAATATACTCACTTTGTGCAACCTAGAACATGATTGGTGGGAGAGGGAGGTGATATCCATGTTCACACATCTTTTGGCTGGTTCGTTATTGCTGTGGCTATATACCTATATACCTACCTTGATTCACAAACTAACTGAGGATTTGCTCATCATTTCCACATATATCTTGGATTTATCCTGGAACTTCAATTGTGTTGCTATCTTTGGCTGGGTGCTATGAACTGTTACTTACATGCATAAGAACTCATCTGGGACCAGAATTTATTTCCATCTATCATTAGGATCACCAGCCCTACTATATAGCTATTTTTGCATAATATAAGGGAACTGTTTTTTGTTATGAGAGAGAAGTGTGTATGTGTGATTTTAGGTGTGTTTGTTGTGGTGCCAATTTACCAATTTTAATATATGGATTTGCATGTTTTATTATTCTTGCTAATCAATAAATTAACAATTTAATATAGTCCAGTGAGTTGCCATATATATGTTGACTTTTTCTCTGGTGGTTGAGTCAAATCAGGTTTTTACTCAATGGTCCTTACCAATGTACTCCCACCGATTTGAGGAATTTATTATTAAGTATACATGTTAACAATGGGGCGAACCTGGAGTGTCTAATTTAATGTGTATCACTAAACTACTTTCTCCAAAATTTGCCAAAACTCCTTTGCCATGCCTTCCTAGAGTCTTCTCTTTCTTTAGACTGAGTATGGGTGGTGTTTAATTTAGAATTTTTATCAGAGGTGTCCTAGCACTTTAATCCAAGGTATCAAGCCTGTGACATCAAGACTACTTTGACTACTACTTTGACCGACTGGTGATTAAAGAGGAACTGAACTCTGGAAGCTGTGCCCAGAAAAAGAGTTAAGGTTAATTAAAAAGTACTGGTCGCCAGTATTTCCTGTGGTCTTTGTGCAGATGATCTTTCTCCCTATACTGACTTACCATGTTCTGCACTAGGTCTCTATGTGGAGGTGGTAGTGATTTGCCTTTTTCATGTCAGAGCCACCAGCAAGGAGAACTGTGAGCAGCAGAGTAGTGACATTATCAAATCTAGCCGTCAAAAGGTAGATCTTACAGATTACAGTACTGTATGAAATTATTTCACATCCCTTTTGTCCCCAGTGCTTTGGCCCATGCCCTGCATGCAGTTTTATATGATATATACTGTTCTTTCTGCCTGGAAACTGGAGATTGTCCATAGCAACCAATGTCAAAAGTGTCATAGTCCCTTTATGTCAAAAGTGGCTTTAGATCAGCTAGAAAACAGCGATAGTAAATTAGAACACTTGCAGAATTGAGCGATAGTGAATCATGGGGAAATGTATTTTATTATTATTATATTATTTTTTTTAAATTATTTATATTTATTTATATTTATTTATTATATTATAATTTATGTTTTTGTGTTTCAAACTTCATCATACCCGGGATATCTACTAGACTCTTGTTTGGACAGATTTAAGTGTGTTATTGTTAAGAATTACAGGCCTACAATATAAAACGTCAAATTTCCAAAATAATTGTACCGCTTTCAGCACCTAAAATCCGAAATAATCATACCACCAGGGAGGTTAAGGAACAATAGATCAAAATAATATTGATTTGAAAATTACAATGAAGCTTTCTTAAAATGTTCACAAAAGATGGAAAAAGTGAATCAACTCAAAGAAATGAAAACTTTACGTTACTGAGACTCTATGGAGAAAATACTGTATTAATGTAATGTACTCAATAACAACTTAAAGTGGTTGTAAGGGCTCAAGGTTTTTTTGCCTTCATGAATTCTAAGCATGAAGGTAAAAAAACCTTCTGTGTGCCGCAGCCCCCCAGCCTCCCCTAATACTTACCTGAGCCCCATCTCGATCCAGCAATGTGCACCAGAGCAAAGGCTCTCCCAGGTCTCTTCATCCTCATTGGCTGAGACAGCAGCGGGAGCCATTGGCCAGAGGGGGACCCAAGAAGCGGAGGATTGGGGCTGCTGTGCAAAACCACTGCTCAAAGCAGGTAAGTGTAACGTGTTTGTTATAAAAAAAATCCACCTTTAATCACTTTAAAGTTGTAAACAAAAGACGTCTGGTTCACAGTAAACTGTATTCCTCGGTGCGCGCTGACAGAGAGAGACGATGTGCCACCACAGCTGCCAAAAAGGTGGCCATCAGCTGCTAGTCAGTGCCCCATCAGAAACAGCTGTAGGTGCCCATCACAGTGCCATCAGTGCCCATATCAGTGCCAATTAGCGCCCACTACAGTGCCAATCAGTGCCCATCACAGTGCCAATCAGTGCCCTACAGTAACACCTGTCAGAACCTCATAAGTACCTCATCATCAGTGCTGCCCATCAGTGCCACCTGTCAGTGCCAATCAGTACCACTTATCAGTGCCAATCAGTGCTGCTTGTCAGTGCCCATTACAGCCGCCTGTCAGTGCCCATCAGTGCCACATGTCAGTGCCCATCACTGCTACCTATCAGTGCCCATTAGTGCCACCTATCAGTGCCTAACAGTGTCGCCTATCAGTGCCCATCAGTGCTGCATATCAGTGCCGCCTATTGGTGCCCATCAGTGCTGCATATCAGTGCCACCTATCAGTGCCCATCGATTCTACATATCAGTGCCTCCTCATCAGTACCCATCAGTGCCACTTATCAGTGCCCATCGATTCTACATATCAGTGCCTCCTCATCAGTGCCCATCAGTGCCACCTTATCAGTGCCAACTCATCAGTACCCATCAGTGCCACCTCATCAGTGCCCATCAGTGAAGGAGAAAACAACATTTTATAACTGAAACGAAGAAAAACTTTTTTAGTTTGTTTAGCAAAAAATAAAAACCCCAGTGGTGATCGAATACCACCAAAAGAAAGAAGAAGAAGAAAGAAAATGATAAAAATGTAATTACACTGTTGCATGACCACGCAATTGTCATTCAAAGTGCGACAGCGCTGAAAGCTGAAAATTGTCCTGGGCAGGAAACGGCGAAATTGCCTGGTATTGAAGTGGTTAATGTTGTCCCACTAGAGCACATGCATGAGAAACTTACATAAACCGGGGGGGGGGGGGCATAAGATTTTGACTGCCTAGGGGCCTTGGCACACCCACAGTAATTCAAACTAAAAGGTATATTTTCAGCATATTTTTCAGGCTCAATTGACATGTCTAGAGGTCCCCTATATCTCAACAAATCTTAACTTTTTGCATTTGGGTTATGAAGGAGGAGGATGAAGTGGAGTCTTCATAATGTAACTTTTTCCTAACCTATAGAATCACACACCCAACATAATTCAGTTTACAGTGCAGTATGTAGAAAACTGCAATCCCTACTGCTCTGATCAGTTTTATGTGTCACCCATTGTGCTGTTTGAGAGGTGTCTGATAAGGCAATCTGTGACTGTGTGTCTCTTTCCTCTCCTCTATGGTGTCACCATGTCAATACATTTTGATTACTGTGCTCTACAGCTGTGACACTTGCTAGCTCTGTGTTATCTGTCGCTGCCCTCCGTGTATGACTGCTGTCTTTATTAAATAAAAATCATTAGTCTTTATTTCATTCTGAAAATGATGGTAAACAGACACGAATTTCTGATTCAGAATTTCAGTAAAGCAGTAAATAATTAAGTCATTCCTAAGAAAATATTTTCTTGGAATCACAGTGGTGGCAATGAATGGATGAGCGATATACATAAAAGCAAGCAACTATTCAGCACGACTTCTACTTGAGGCACTGGCCATTTTACCTATATTTTTGCTGAAAAAAATGTTACCCTTACCCTGCAAAGTCAACTGGTAAAGGGATTATCTAACCACTACCAGTGCAATTCCATATTCTAAAACCTCAGAATATTTTTTTATACTACTGCCTGCCCCTATTTCTTTTGCTATTTATGTACAATATAATGGCAGAAAGGAGATATATTTTCTTCAGCTATTTATTATGTTATTAATATTATACAGGATTTATATAACGCCAACAGATTGCACAGCGCTTTACAACATGAGGGCAGACAGTACAATTAAATACAGGAGGACCCTGCTCGTTAGACTGTAAGCTCTAGGAGGGAGGGCCAAGGGATACAAAGCGTAATAGCTAGCTGTGGGGGGTGAGCTGATGGAGAAAGTAAAAGTGCAGTTGTTAGGTGGGGCATAATAAACTTCTCTGAAGAGGAGGGTTTTCAGGGATGTCTAAAAGCAAAGTAGGAGATAGGAGATAATGGGACAGATTGGGATAAGGAGTTTGATAGGATGGGAGAGGCTCGGGAAAAAGCTATAAACTACGGTGATCAAATAGCTTTCCCTCAGTCTCTTCATCCACATCAAGTTAGGACTCAGCAACCCGTTAGTATAGACCTATATGGATGTATGTGAGTTTCCTTTGCTTAAATATTGTTACATGCTGTTACCCAATTCTTATTAAATGCTGCATGGAACATCATTAGTCTCTGGTAGACTATTTAACCACTTCAATACAGGGCACTTAGACACCTTCCTGCCCAGACCAATTTTCAGCTTTCAGTGCTGTCGCAGTTTGAATGACAATTGCACGGTCATGCTACACTGTACCCAAACTAAATTTTTATCATTTTGTTCCCACAAATAGAACTTTCTTTTGATGGTATTTGATCACCTCTGCGGTTTTTATTTTTTGCTAAACAAATAAAAAAAGACCGAAAATTTAGAAAAAAATAAAAGTTTTGCTTTTGTTTCTGTTAAAAAAAATTGTAAATAAGTAAGTTTTCTCTTTCACTGATGGACACTGATAAGGCGGCACTGACAGGCACTGATACGGTGGCACAGATGAGGTGGCACCAATGAGCGGGCACTGACGGGCACTGACGATGGGCACTGATATGTGGCACTGATGGGCACTGGTAGGCGGCATTGATGGGTGGCACTGATATGCAGCACTGATGGGCATTGATAGGCGGCACTGATGGGCACTTATGGGTGGCACTGGTTGGCACTGATGGGCACTGATAGGCGACACTGATGGGCACTGAAAGGCGGCACTGCTGGGCACTGATAGGGTGGCACTGATAGGTGGCACTGATAGGCGGCACTGATGGGCACTGATAGGCGGCACTGCTGGGCACTGATGGGCACTGATACGTGGCACTGATGGGCACTGATACGCGGCACTGATATGAGGCACTGATGGGCATCCCTGGTGGCACTGGCAATGGTAGGCATTGGAGTGGGCACTGATTGGCAGCTGCCTGGGCACAGATTGGCAGCTGCCTGGGCACATAGTGGCATTTCCCTGGGGGTCTAGGGGCATACCTGGTGGTCCTTGGCGGCTTCCCTGTTGGTCCTTTGCGGGATCAGAGGGGGGGCTGTGCTGATAAACAATCAGCACAGACCCCCCCTGTCAGGAGAGCAGCCGATTGAAGAAAAGCTGATCACCGGCTCTTTCTATTTACATCGTGATCAGCCATGATTGGACACGGCTGATCACGTGGTAAAGAGTCTCCATCAGAGACTCTTTACCTAGATCGGTGTTGCAGGGTGTCAGACTGACACCCCGCAACAACGATCGCTGCGATGCGCGCCCCCGGGGGCGCGCAGCTGCTCGATATTCCTGATCACGTCATATGATGTCCGGTCAGGAATATCAAACCACTTTGCCGCCGTCATTTGGTAATAGGGCGGGCGGCAAGTGGTTAACAAAGGTACTTACTTGCCTTTCATCTCCTTAGCCCTGTGTTCTCACAGTGGTGTCTTTGAGAATACAGGCATACCCCACTTTTAAGTACACAATGGGGTTTATTTACTAAAGCTAGAAAGTGCAAAATCAGGCTCACTTCTGTATAGAAACCAGCTTCCAGGTTTTATTACCAAAGTTTAATTGAACAAGCTGGGGTTAGAAGCTCATTGATTTCTATGCAGAAGTGAGCCTTTTTTGCATTTGTTTGCACTTTCTAGCTTTAGTAAATAAACCCCATTGTGTACTTAAAAGTGGGGTACGCCTGTATTAACTTCTAGGCTTCCCCTCATCTCTGAAAACCACCTCTGAAAACCACTTTCTCCCAGTGGTACTGGTGTGCATGAGAGCTCTTAGATAAGAATGCTGAAGGTGGTGGTAGTTATGCCAGCTCTTTAGGCATCTTCAAAGCACTGGCACCCACTTTATTTCAGTGGCACTAACATGAATGTCATTTTTTAGATTATAATGCTGAAGATGCCTGGAATCTCAGTTACTAGACAGCTCCTCAGGTTTGGCCACCACTTTCTCTCAGTGACATTGGCCTGGCTGTGAGCTCTTCGATAGGAATGCTGAAGGTGGTTGTAATGTCAGCTCTTAGGTTTCTCCAAAGTTCTGGCTCCACTTTCTCTGGTACTTATGTGATGATAAACTTATAGGTTGAAAAGCTGGAGGTGATAGGAATCTTGGCTCTAAGGCACCTCATCAGCTCTGGAACCCACTTTTCTCAGTGGCACTGGTGCGAATATCAGCTTCTAGGTTGGAATGATGGACATGGTGGGAAACTCAGTTTCTAGACCTTCCCTTAACTCTGTCCCCCACTTTCTTTCAGTAAAAAACTGGTGTAAATGTGAGCTTTTAGAAAAAAATGCTGAAGGTGCTAGTAATGTCAGCACTTATGGGGCGTACACATGAGCAGACTTTCCGACCGGACTTTCCGACCGGACTGGTCCGACGGACCGAATCCGACAGACAATCTGAGCGTGTGTGGGCTGCATCGGACTTCCGACGGACCGTTTCGGTCGGAAATCCGACGTAGTTTAGATTTGAAGCCTGCTTCAAATCTTTACGTCGTAACTCCGGGGTAACGTTGACCACACCCCCTTAAAACGTCACAGTCCCAGCATGCCCAGGGACTGTGACGTCTTAAGGGGGCGGGGTCACCGCCTATATAAGTCATAGCGGAGCACTCAGAGAGCATTACAGCCGGAGAGAGCATCGTGTCAACATCGGAAGAAGAGAAGAGGGAAGAAGACAAGAAGGCAGAAGGCAGAAAGCAGAAGTCCGGGCCACCGCTAGAAAAAGAGCGGCAGAAGATAGCGGAGGAGCCGGCAGAAGAACTGGAACACCGGGAGAAGAGGTCGAACACCGGGAGAAGA
The DNA here is from genome assembly GCF_042186555.1 of Aquarana catesbeiana. Lineage (NCBI taxonomy): Eukaryota > Metazoa > Chordata > Amphibia > Anura > Ranidae > Aquarana > Aquarana catesbeiana. The sequence continues at coordinate 39,756,002 of NC_133326.1, forward strand.
GGCCAGAGAGAGCGGAGAAGAACCAACTGGATGCCGGGAGAAGAGGCCAGAGGGACCCCAAAGTCGGAAGAAGACCCCCTGAGTCGGAAGAAGAGCTTTCTAATAAATTACTTTGAAAACCTGTGTAGTGTTTTTTTATTGACACTTTTTCCCCCAGGTGAATGGGTAGGGGTACCATGTACCCCATACTCATTCACATAGGGTGGGGGCCGGGATCTGGGGGCTCCCTTATTAAAGGGGGCTCCCGGATTCCGATAAGTCCTCCACCCGCACATCCCGACAACCAACGGCCAGGGTTGTCGGGAAGAAGCCCTTGTCCTCATCAACATAGGGATAAGGTGCTTTGGGGTGGCGGGGGCCACAGGGCACCCCCCTCCCCCAAAGCACCCCCCATGTTGAGGGCATGTGGCCTGGTATGGTTCAGGAGGGGGGCGCTCACTCGTCCCCACCCCCTTTCCTGACCGGCAGGGCTGCGTGCTCAGATCGGGGTCTGGTATGGATTTTGGGGGGACCCCACGCCGTTTTTTCGGCGTAGGGGTTCCCCTTAAAAACCATACCAGACCTAAGGGCCTGGTATGCCCCGCGACTCGAGTCCCGTCGTACCCGAGTCACGTTCAAAATAAACTGACTTGTCCGTGTGTGGGCAAGTCAGTTAATTCGGAAACTCCGCCGTAACTCTGTCGAAAGTCCGTCGAGAAGACCGACGGACCTAGTCTGCCGCAAAGTCCGGTCATGTGTAGGCAAGTCCGTCCGTTCAGAAAGTCCGTCGGAAGTCCGTCGGAAGTCCGGCGGGAAGAACGTCGGACCTAGTTTCCCAGAAAGTCCGGTCGTGTGTACGCTGCATTAGGCTTCTCCAAAGCACTGGCACCCACTTTCTCTAAGTTGCACTTGCATGAATGTCGGCTCTTACATGGGAATGCTGGAGATGGTGGGAATTTTGGCTCCTAGCTCTCTCAGCTCTGGCCTCCTCTTTCTCTCAATAGCACTGTCGTAAATGTGAGCTCTCAGGTGTAAATGCTGGACGTAAATGGCAGTTCTGAAATAACCACAGGCAGCTACAGTTTAAAAATGTATAATCTAATAACTCCTTTATGTCTTTACTTCTCTATATACACTTATAATTAATAAAATGTATACATAAATAGTGTTTTAGGTAATAGCATAAAAAGCATGTACACATGTAGTTAATTCTTAGTTCCTATAGCATAAACATTTTCATTACTTTAGCATCAATACTTAAACAGAAGCAAGTCACAAAATGACTTAATTGAATTGGGCTTGTACTCCTAATTTAATTTTTTTGTTGTCAAATAGTTTTTATCAAAACTTTTAGTTCTAGTACAAAACAAACAACAACTTTAATACAGAGTCAGAAACTGCCACACACTATTTTCAACTCCAGTGTAAGGTGAATGAAAAACTGGCTTCAGCTCAGATCCCAGCCCATCAATCACGCCCCTCTGACATGTTTCACCCACATTGGGCTTAATCGTAGAGGTCACAAAAACTTTACACACATGAAAAGTATGTAAAGACCTCCAAACACAGTCAAAGATACATATATCAGAATGATCGCTCAAGACTCTGAAAAAAGCATAGACATTGCGGTATCCGAGCATGCAGGATAATACCATATAATACTACCGCTGTCCATGAGTAATATCAGTACATGTAGAAGGCTTCTACAAAACCCAACATGTCTGAATTCTACACATCCTATAAACCTTCACACAAAATCAACATTTCACCTGCACACAATGTTGTTTCAATATGTATTAGCATTATACACAGGACTCTTGTCTAAGCTAGTCAAACAGAAGACAATAAAATAATAGTGTCACTGTACGTACATTGCGTCATTCTCAATATGGGTAAGATCAGCACCTCTAAATGGATTTTATTTCTTTGTTGTGTTATGAACAATGCAAAAAGGGAAGCAAGAGGTGTTAGCAAGAAAACCCAGAACTTTAAGGTGGTCAAGAGTCAGACATTTCGGTAGACCTTTCTGTCAGATTGTCCAAGGCGCTGACTTTGACTATACAGTTCCACTTTTAATTAAAATATAATCTTTGGGTAGATTGGCCTTTTAAATCCCCAAATTATTACAGATGAGATTTGCAGAGGCCTACAAAAAGAGCAGGGGGTTTCTAGGAGGTGCATTGGGCAGATAAGTGACTGGATGCCCAGAAAAATGGAGGCTTAGGGCTCCTGTTAGAGACTGTCTGATGCCTGGAGAAAGCTCCAGAGAATTCTGTTGCTGACAGCCATATGATGAGTGAACTGGGCTGTGCTGTCCTGAGATACAGAACCCCAAAGCCACGTGGTTGGTGTGTGCTGAAGCAGTTCTCCTGGACTGTGCAAAATCATGGACAAAAATTACTGCAAGAGAGGCTGTTGCTACATTTACTATACAACAGCTGAAATATTGCTAGCTGTCATGACCAGGAAAAAAAGAGAGCTACAGAGAGCTGTGAGTACAGAGCCATTGTACTGAGCCTGCCAGAGACTCTGTTAGTGTTCAAAGTTGTTTCTGTTCTAAAGTCCCTATTGTTCCAGAGCTGCTATTGCTCCAAGGTATGCTTCAGGATCTTCAAGGATGGTGAGAAGGACCTTGAAGGTTTGTTTTGCTATGGCTGCCCGACACCTCCTGCCAAGGAGTTCTGCTGAAGGGGACTGTGTAGTTCATATATAGTGTAGCAGTACCCCTGTAATGCCTTGTACACAGGATCGGACATTGATCGGACATTTCGACAACAAAATCAAATCAGATTTTTTCCGATGGATTTTAGGCCAAACTTGTCTTGCATACTCACGGTCGCACAAAGTTGTTGGAAAATCTGATCGTTCTGAAGAGCGGTGACATAAAAACACATACGTTGGGACTATAAATGGGGCAGTACACAAGATCGGAATTTAAACGATCAAATTTTGTTGTCAGAAAATTTGATATCCTGCTCTCAAACTTTGTGTGTCTGAAATTCCGACTGAAAAAGTCCGATGGAGCCCACACACGATCAAAATTTCCGACAACACAATCCGATCGCACTTTTTCCATCGGAAAATCCGAGTGTGTGTGTAGGGCATAAGGGCTGCTGAGTATTGTGTTCTGTCTGTCACCCTGAACAGTCAGGCACACAGTACTCATTCACTCTTGTATAACAGTGCCGCTGTTCGAAAACTTTTCGAATTTGAAAACTATTCGAAATTGATTTAAAAACTTCAAATCGATTCGAAAATGAATAACAACAAAACAAATTCCAAAAACGAATGAAACAAATTTAACTGAACATATTTATGTAAATAACGAATCGAAACAAAATGAAAAATTTTTTTCCTTCTGCACATGTCTACTTGGCAATCTTCTTATAGCCTAGGTCATCTTTATGTAGAGCACTCATTCTTTTTTTCAGATCCTCAGAGAGCTCTTTGCCATGAGGTGCCATGTTGAACTTCCAGTGACCAGTATGAGAGAGTGAGAGCGATAACACCAAATTTAACACACTTGCTCCCCATTCACACCTGAGACCTTGTAACACTAATGAGTCACATGACACCGGGAGGAAAAATGGCTAATTGGGCCCAATTTGGGCATTTTCACTTAGGGGTGTACTCACTTTTGTTGCCAGCGGTTTAGACATTAATGGCTGTGTGTTGACTTACTTTTAGGGGACAGCATATTTACACTGTTATACAAGCTGTACACTCACTACTTTACATTGTAGCAAAGTGTCATTTCTTCGGGGCTGACCCCATTCTGTCCACAAAAAGTCTGTGTGTTATCAGCTCACAACAAGAAATTAGGAGCTTGGTGTATTTTTGTTTTTGGCCCACCAACAGGTATTTTTGCAGAATTTTTAAAGAGCTGGAACATGGGAAATATGCATGTATTGCAGAAATGTACTGACTATGGGGGTTTTTTCCGAAAGGCAAATCTACTTTGCACTACAAGTGCAAACTACAAGTGCAAAGTGCACTTGAAATTGCACTTGGAAGTGCAGTCTCTGTAAATCCGAGGGGTAGATCTGAAAGAGGGGAAGCTCTGCTGATTTTATTATCCAATCATGTGCTAGCTAAAATGCTGTTTTTAATTGTCCTTGCATGTCCTCCTTGGATCTACAGCGACTGCACTTCCAAGTGCACTTTCAGTGCAATTTCAAATGCACTTTGCACTTGTAGTTTGCACTTGTAGTGCTAAGTGGATTTGCCTTTAGTAAATAACCCCATATGTGTTGTTTTTATGTTGCTTTTATTTCAAAAAATAAATAAAATAGTTTTGGTTACCCATTAAGATAATTTTATAAAATATAATTATATTTGTATTGAATTCAAATGTACATCACATCCACACTATTCTTACTGGGTAGGATCAATTATGGGAAGCTTCGTGCTGAGAGACATCGTTTGTTCTGTATTCTTACATTGTATAATTATCCTGGACCCCTGGTAGAAAGAGGTTACTTCAGTAAATGAACTACATTTCAAATTATTTTTTTTGTTGGCCATTCACCACAGTATATATGTATATTTTACAGTACATGTAAATTTTAGACATGCCAACTTTTCATTACAACATGCAGTATTTTCTCTCTTGAGGGTGCCTCCAATCTTTTAGAGTCTCAACAACACCCCTGAATATTAGGGCAAAGCCTTCTTGCAAAAAAAAAAAAAAAAGTGACAAAGAAATGTTGTCTACCAATTATTTATAAATGAAGATTTGAGGAATGCTCTATAAGTAATGTATTGTACACAGTCAGACTGGCTGCAACCCCTGTGAAAGCAAGATTTTACAATGTTATTTATTTACCACATTTTATTATTTACCTTGTTTTAGAGTAGACAGGGTTATCCAACTAGTTACACTCCAGAAGCATATTTTTTTCATTTCAGCAATGGACCTATTATTAGAGGGAAGGGTGAAGGGGAGAGCATTACATATTTTATATATATATATATATATATATATATATATATATATATATATATATATATATATATATATATATATATATATATTATAAGATTTACTCCTAGATTTGATACCCTTATCTTGACACCAAAATAAGGTTCATGTTGTAATGCATGGCAAACTTAATTGCATATTAATTTAGGTTTTCATTTTCATTTGTATGTTGTTCACACTTCCACTACAAAAAACTAAAATAGACAAAAGTAACCAAAACACACAAACAAAAATATCCACTTGCCGGCCGCAATACATACATATATATATATATATATATATATATATATATATATATATATATATATATATACATTGCAGTTTGCAAGTGGTCGGGAGGGGACACCCCTCCCACCGCCCGCAGGTGTCTCTCTAGCTTGCCATTTCCACCAGCTCGCCCAAGAAATTATCTGACGGTACCACCGACTGGTCACACAGGTGATCAAAGAGTAGATCTGCTTTGATCACCTCTATGTCACCTCTTTATTTTATCCTTTGCTTTTAAAGGTAAAGAAGAGATTTAAGTGAATCTGTATTGACCTCAGCCAAAGTAAACTTTCTTCAGAATGTTAGTGTAGGCACGACATATCCTCCATTATCTTCAAGAGTGTCCATGACCTTCTTCACCTGGGAAATAATGCACATCACATTTCCACTTTTGCGAAGTTGGTGCCTTACCATTATTGGATGGACACATGAGGTTTTTTTTCTAAATAGTTATTTATTAGGTTTTCCATTTTAGACAAACACAACATGTATTCCTATAAAATAAAACAAAGAAATTGTTGGGACTTTATATGAAACCATGACTGTACAGTACACAGGTCTCCATCCCTGTTTTTTGATACGGAGAGGAAAAAGCGGGATAGGGGAAAATGGGACTTTGTATGAAACACAACACTTGGGTAGAATGAATCAAACAACAATAGTAGATAGGATATTTATTGTTAACATAATTGGGCATGGTGCATAGGTAACATTAATAGTAGACCAGTATGTACGATACAGAATTATGAAAAACATGGTTAGTAGATCATATAGCACGACATTATTGCACATAATAGATAAGGAACCAGCAACATACCCAATAAATGAAAGAACATAATATAAAGTAATAATTATTTGATTGATTCAGACAAGTAAAACCCATAGTAAGCACATTATTACTGTGGCATAGCATCAATTAATGCTCGATGCATTTCGTGGGTTGTTTCCACTCATCAGGAGCAGTTATACACCGGGAGTATCTATACTGAATTAAAAATTATTAATCAATGGTAATTGATTACAAATAGGAAAAGAGGGAACACAAAACCTATGGTCCTAACACTCTTACCGATGGGTAGATTGTAAAAAACATAGAATGGTGATGATGATGTGCAAGGGGCACTAGGAGGTAGAGAGCAATCCCCCCCGGGAGCTCAGGTGATGGCTAAGCAGGCGACAAGGAGGGCCAAAAAAATAGGAATAGGAGAACATCACCTGAGATGGATGCCCCTTCAACAGGTATGTAGTGATAGGTACGAGCCCAATGGGGCTTCTGTAACAATAAATGGTTAAAGGGTATTAACATCTAGTGGACATAGCCGTAGATGTGAGAGGCAGGTAAGAAAGGAAAATAGAATGTAGTGAAGAGTGAAGTGAAACATAGGAGACAACCAAGTGATTAGGAAGAAAAGTAAAGAAATTAGTGAAAATTGAAAATGCAAGTAGAAAAGACTTGCCACCATAGAGCCAGAGGAAGAGTCCATGGGATAGGAATTACCTCAGGCTTAAGGTATAGTGTGGAATACCATATTGGTAAATGAAAATGCCAAGCCAAAACAAAACGAAACTGGTGGAGTCCACAGAGGAGTAAGAATGAGAATGAAAGAGCAGCCCACCTGCCAGCAGAGCCCCACCAACATGACGCTGTGTGCTGTGAGAGAGGGGGCTACCATGTCAGAGCAGCAAACGCTCATAAATAGGCGCCTGACCTCCCTCGTGGTGCATGCTGCTGGTATCCACGTATGCATGCAGCGTCAAGAATGATGTTGCTCGTATGACTTGTGTGCATTGCGTTGATGCGCAGTGCGTGCATGCCCCCAACCCCAGCGATCGTTGCGATCGGGAAGGGGTTGGGGGATAGTCATGGTGTGCATCACAACTCCCTAGATGGATCGTTAAAAACCCCCAATAAGTGACCTCACAGAAAAATCTGACAGAACAATATATTCCAGTATAGCAAGTGCCCTAGAACTGGCACTTGATGCAAGTCAACAGAAAATCATGGAATTAGCAACATAGACAAGTGTGTGTATCCATCCCTAATATGTCTTTTCTCCTTGCATTTTCAATTTTCACTACTTTCTTTACTTTTCTTCCTAATCACTTGGTTGTCTCCTACATTTCACTTCACTCTTCACTACATTGCCTTCCTTTCTTTTTTTTTTTTTTTTTTTTTTTTTTTTTTTTTTTAATTATTGTTTTTATTAAGGAGTAAAAATTGGAAATACACGGTACAATGTATTACAAACAGTACAAGGAAAAAGTATATAAGTGGGGAAGCATGTTATGTCTTATTACAGCAAGTAGTTATAAGGATATTGTAACCACTAGCGTTACACAAAGTGTACAAGACTTTTAATAAGTTATCAATAGAATATTTGTCCCATCAGATATAATATGAATATTTGTGTCTTGGCCACATTATGATTATAAATTGACAGAGTACCAATACAAATCTGAAACATAAAAACAGTTGAGTACCAGAAAAATAGTGTAGAAAGAGTAGAGGAAAAATAGTAGGGTTGGGTGGGGAAAAGAGGGTAGGGAGGGGAGGGGGGGGATTATCCCAGGTCCGGGCTTCTGTTATACACTGTTAACCTACTAAAACAGTTTACTTAGGGTCTGACATAATTTCCGCAAATGCAGATGTGTATTTAAAGGCAAACCAGCAGGACCATATTTTTCTAACATAATCAGATTTATTTCTAAGGGAGAGGGTGAGATCCTCCATATAATATATGCGATCAACTTCCATTAGCCATTGGCGTAGGGTAGGTATATTTTTTTGTTTCCAGAATCTGGGGATAAGTGCTTTAGCAGCATTAAGAAGGTGAGGAGTTATAGATTTCCTATACGACCCTACTGATTTGCCTGTACAATGTAATAATACAACGAATGGATCATTAGGAACCTCATATCCTTGAATCTCTTTGATCCAGTGAAGGATGGTCAACCAGAATGGTCGTATCAGCGGGCAGGACCACCAGATGTGGGCATGGGTCGCATGTTCCCCACAGCCCCTCCAACATAGGGGGGGGGTGTGGGGAAAGTATTTATGAAGAAGTGCTGGCGTATAGTGCCATCTTGTTAGGAGTTTATAGTTTACTTCAGCTGTGTTTGTGGCCGAGGAAGAAATATGAGACATTATGAGGATAGTGGACTTTTGGGTTGGAGACAGTTCTTTCTGAAGTTCCTTTTCCCAGTTATATAGGAAAGCTGGATCTTCTGCAGAGTTTTGTGTTTGCAATATTTGATAGAAATGGGAGATAGGTCTCTCTACTGGTTGTGGTTCTGCCAGAGCAGCTTCAACGGGTGTCAGTTCAGTGAGAGGCCTAATGGGTTTAGGGAGGGAGTGAACAAAGGCCGCAAGTTGCCTGTATCTCCAGTGATCCATAGGAGTAGCCACAGAGTCTTGTAAAATTGTAGTCATGGGGGTAATTCCCGTCGATGTAGTGACCTGGTGTAGCTGAGTCGCCGTTCCCAGGGACCATGTATGGGTTTTGGGGTCTGGGTTCCCCGGCGGGAAGTAGTTGTGGCCTGTCAAAAGCATGAGGGGGGAGTTATAAGGCCAATTATTTGTTTTGCAGAGAGTGTCCCATATCGCAAGGGTGGAATGAGTGAGCGGGGAGGTCTTGGATGATAAGGTTCTGCATTTCGAAGGAACCCATAGTTGCGTAAAGAGATCAGAGCCACTTAACTCAGTTTCCAGTTCCACCCAAAGCTTAGATGTTTTGTGGAATCTCCAATCAGAGATTCTGGATAAAATAATCGCCAGGAAATACTTTTTAAAGTCTGGTAAGGCCAGACCTCCCTCTCGTTTAGATCTGTTGAGAAGGAGTCTGGCAATCCTTGGGCGCTTTCTGTTCCATATATATTTGCTAACCAGTGATCTCAATATTGTAAAGAAACCTATTGGTATCCCAAATGGGATCATTTGAAATAGAAACAGCAACCTGGGTAGTATATTCATCTTAATAACCCCTATCCTCCCTAGCCAGGAATGGGCCATCTGAGACCACTTTTGTAAGTCAGTTTTAATCGTGTTTAAAAGAGGTAAAAAGTTTGAGCGGAACAGGGCGTCAGGGTTCGGGGTGAGATAAATACCTAAATATTTCATTTTATGTGCCTGCCAGCTAAAGGGAAAGGAACTTTTCAATTGGGAGGCAGTCTGTGCGGGGATAGATATGTTTAGTATTTCTGATTTGGACATATTGATTTTAAAATTGGAGATGGTTCCATACTTAGCGAATTCTGACATGAGATTAGGGAGAGATATGAGAGGTTGTTGTACGTAGAACAAAATGTCGTCTGCGTATGCGGCATATTTATGTTCGGTTGGTCCTATAGTAATCCCGTGTATAGAGGGGTTATGTCTCACCGTGGACAAAAAGGGCTCAAGCGATAGGGCGAATAAAATAGGTGAAAGAGGGCAACCCTGTCGAGTGCCGTTGTGTAAAGTAAATGGGGCGCTAAGGGTGCCGTTCACTCTCAATTGGGCCGTAGGAGAAGTATACAATGCCTTTATTTGGGACAATAAGGGGGCTCTAATGCCCAAGTGGGTCAGTGTTGCCAACAGGAAGTCCCAGTCCACCCTATCAAACGCTTTTTCAGCATCTGTTGATAATAAGAGGGTGGGCTGGGACGACCCGCGGACGTGCGTTATTAGCGATAGGGTACGAAGGGAGTTGTCCCTTGCCTCCCTACCCGGAATGAATCCCGTCTGGTCGGAAGTGACCCATTGCGGGAGCAGGGGAAGGAGTCTGTTCGCTATAGCTTTAGCATAAATTTTGGCATCAATGTTCAACAATGAAATGGGGCGATAACTGCCACATGCACTAGGATCTTTGCCAGTTTTAGGAATAACAGTTATGTGTGCATGGGTAGTTTCAGGCCTGAGGAACTCACCGTCGGGAATCGCGTTAGCATAAGAGGTTAAGTGCGGGAGTAGAATATCTGCAAATTTACGGTAGTAAGCTACAGTAAAGCCGTCCGGGCCCGGAGCCTTACCATTTGCCATGGCTTTTAATGCAATGCGTAATTCTGCAATAGTGAGCTCCCCATCCAAAGTGTCAAGTATATCAGGTGACAGCCTGGGTAGGTTAGCTTGAGCTAAGTATTCCCTAATGAGCTTAGACTTAGTGTCTTGATCTGTTACTGAGTGTTGGACGTGATATAAGTGTTGGTAAAACTCCCGAAATTCTTTGGCAATTGAAGGTGTATCATGGACCAGATCATCTGCAGAGTTTTTGATTTTAGCTATGAAGGTGGCTGTTTTCTTTTGTTGCAGTGAACGTGCCAGTAGTCTACTCGGTTTATTACCCCATTCATAGAAACTTTGGGCCACTATGCGGGCTTGTTGTTTTTGTTCCGTGTGGAAGAGGGACTTTAATTCTTCCCTTTTCAGAGTCAAGCTATGAAATACCGCTTGAGATTGGTTCGCTTTATGTAATTGTTCGAGGTCTTTAATCTCATCTAGCAGCTTAGATTGTTGGAATAATTGTTCCTTCTTTTTCCTAGACCCCATTTCTATGAGCCTCCCTCTAATATGGGCCTTGTGTGCCTCCCATAGTGTGCCTGCTGAAATGTCAGGATGTTTATTTTCAGCAAAGTAAAGGGATAAACTCTCGCCTATTTGTTTTCGATCTATTTCCCCTTCTATGAGGTGCTCGTTAAGCTTCCAATTGGGGGACCTGTGAGGTAGGGAGGGGATTTTAATGGTTAGTGTGATCGGGGCATGATCTGATAGGGGTGATGAGTCTATATGAGTGTTAATAGGGAGCGAGAGATGGTGGTGATCAATGAGAAAAAAATCTATTCTAGAGTAGGTGTGATGGACCTGCGAAAAATGGGTATAGTCTTTCGCCCGCGGGTGCATAATTCTCCAAATGTCAACCAACTGGGATTCGTGTAGGCGTTTGCGAATAAACAGTAAACGTTTATGTGAGATATTGGTTCTACCTTTAGATGTGTCTATGGCAGGTTCTAACGGGGTATTAAAATCGCCAGCAAGGAGGATGCACCCGCGTGCGAAATCTCTAAGTTTTGTGAGAGTGGAGGCAATGAAGCCTGCTTGGTCGCGATTAGGTGCATATAGGGTTGCCAGAGTACATGTCATACTACCCAAGCTGCCTCTAATGAACAGAAAACGTCCAAGTGGGTCGCTTAACATGGTTTCAAATGTGAACGGGGTGCCTCTGCGGAGCCCAATGGCTACACCTTTAGCTTTATGTACATCCGATAGGCTATAATACCACATGGGGTATTGTGGGGAGTAGAGTTTCACCCGTGTGGAGTGAGTAAGGTGGGTCTCCTGCAGGAAAACAATGTCTCCCCGCAGGCGCCCCAGCTCCCTGTATAAGTTGTGTCTCTTCCCCGGTGCATACAGTCCCCGTACATTAAAAGAGATAAGATTTACCTTAGCCATGGAGACCAGCGAGAGAGCCCACGTTCACTGTATTCTGAGGGGCCGGACCTGGTTGGGTAAGAGGAGTTGGAGCGGGGGATGGGCAAGGTGGGGGGGGATGGGAGAAAAAGACAGGTAAAGTTATGAGAAAGAGAAGGGATAAAGAACAAACATCATCCATTACCAAATGAAGTGTAGACCGCTCAGGGGGGTGGTCAAAAAGTGCACGCATAGAACTGCGGTGCATGGTGGGGCACACCGACGGCCGAACACCCCCACACCCGTCGCCCAAATAAGAGCTGGGGAATGGGGATGTCAGCCAACACTGCACCCCATAGACAGGGGGGTGAAGGTCTCCGTGCATATGCACACGGAGACAAAGTTTGGCGTGAACGTCATCGGATTGCTCCGGCGCCAACACAGAAACATTCCGAGGTGATAGATGCAGGCGACTAAGTACTCCTGGCGTGTCATGACCGGAGTAGCCCGGTCATGCCAGGCCGGACGCCCAGCTACCCGGAGGATTCCACATAGAACACATGTAAATTAAGAAAAATCCCATAACGGGGCAACATGGGTATATAAAAAACAAACAGGAAAAGCAAGGAAAAAAGGACCCAAAAAAAGAAGATTTAAAATATAAAGGACGTGGCAAAAAATTGTCGTTGCCACGCCGTGTAAACAAACGGCTGTGGGTCAGAACCATAATCAGCAGGGCCTGTGTTATTGCCAGGCTACATAAAACCCACTAAGAAGCAGATGTGACTCTGGTCGGTCAACTGTAAAGTGGGCCAGGAACTTGTGCCATCTTTTTCATAGTGTCAGCCCATTTCAGGCGAACCTCCAGATGCTGAAGAGCGATTTTTACGGTCGACCTTTTGCCATCTTGATTCGGCGTTCGCGGGCAGGGGTGGGATGTGATCTTGCCATCCAGGGAGCTCCGGTGGGGAGATGTTAACATCCATACAGAATTTTTCCAGTTCCTCGGGGAATCGGAGAATTGCAGTCTTACCATCCCTGTTAGCGATCAGTGCAGCCGGGAACCCCCATCTGTATTTAATCGAGGCGGATCGTAATTTCTCTGTCAAGGGGCGCAGGGCTCTGCGGCGTTCAAGAGTTTCCCTAGCAAGATCTGGGAAAAAAGATAGCATGGCGCCGTCAAAATCCAGTGAGGTAGCATCTCTAGCTTTTTTCATGATGAGTTCTTTTTCTTCATAGTAATGAATCCTGCAAATGACATCACGGGGGACATCTGAAGAGAGATTCCGGGGTCGGAGGGCCCTGTGCACTCGATCTATTTTCAATGGGTAGTCTGCGGCCTGGCCCAGTAAGCTGTTGAATATGCCCCGAATGGAAGGGAGAAGATCTTCATCTCCAGTAGCCTCCGGTAGGCCTCTGATCCGGATATTATTCCGCCTATTGCGGTTCTCCTGATCCTCGATTTTATACAGCGCCATTCTGTGTGCTATAGTAAGTGCGCGGGTAGAGTTTTGCAAGTGTCTAATGGCCGCCGCGTGGCGATCAAGACGCTGTTCCGACTCTTCTACTCTCTCTAGGACATGTGAGAGGTCGGCGCGGACTGCGGACACCTCCTTCTTAATGGCGCGTTCTAGGCCTGATAACATGGAGGCCAGTTCAGCCTTAGTTGGGAGATCGCTTACCAGTGCCTCTACCCCTGAACGTCTGGGGGAGTCCTCCTCTCCATCCGAGCCGGCCGAGGATACCGGAGAGCGGCGTCTGTGTTCAGGCCTGCGTCGGGGGGCGGATCCCGCACCAGAGCCCACGCCGCCAGGAGAGCGGCCTAGGCCGTCCATGTCCTCCGGATCCTCTGGTTCTGCGGACAGGAACCGTTTGATCGATCCCACGGCAGCTCCTTTTTTAGGTAAGGGTTTTCCGGACCTCTTCCGCATCTTTATATGAAGGCTGGGAGTGAGCAGATCGGTAAAATTGCTGATAATAGTGTGTCGGCGCCGGAGCACGAGAGAGACACGTCCTCACCGCTGCATAGCCAAACCACGCCCCCGCCTTCCTTTCTTACCTGCCTCTCACATCTACTGCTATGTCCACTAGATGTTAATACCCTTTAACCATTTATTGTTACAGAAGCCCCATTGGGCTCATACCTATCACTACATACCTGTTGAAGGGGCATCCATCTCAGGTGATGTTCTCCTATTCCTATTTTTTTGGCCCTCCTGTCGCCTGCTTAGCCATCACCTGAGCTCCCGGGGGATTGCTCTCTACCTCCTAGTGCCCCTTGCACATCATCATCACCATTCTACATTTTTTACAATCTACCCATAGGTAAGAGGACCATAGGTTTTGTGTTCCCTCTCTTCCTATTTGTAATCAATTACCATTGATTAATCATTTTAAATTCATTATAGATACTCCCAGTGTATAGCTGCTCCTGATGAGTGTAAACAACCCACAAAATGCGTTGAGAATTCCTATTTGATGCTATGCCACAGTAATCATGTGCTTACTATGGGTTTTACTTGTCTGATTCAATCAAATAATTATTACTTTATATTATGTTGTTTCATCTATTGGGTATGTTGCTGGTTCATTATCTATTATGTGCAATAATGCCTATCATGTTACTTGTATTACTATATGATCTACTCACCATGTTTTTCATAATTCTGTATCTTACATACTGGTCTACTATTAATGTTACCTATGCGGGGCGTGGCCAAGACCGCCATGTGAGAGGACGCACTTCTCACAGCTCCTGCCTGATCCGTGCACTGATCCTTCCCCGGCATCGCTGATCCTGGTTCTTTCAGCTCCCCAGCTGGCTACCGAGTCCCAGTACCCCCCGGACCCACCCCCGGCCCTCTGCACGAGGGGGAAAACCCGCCGAGGCCTGTGGGAGATGGCGGGACCGGAATCCCAAGATGGCGCCGAAGCGCCTGCAGCCCTGCACCAGCGCGCTCCCCGGACAGTGGATAGGCTGAAAGACGGCAGCAATAAGAAAGCTCCAAAGACCCCGGGTAAGGAACAGTATAGAGATATCCTCTACTATGCCCAGAAGCTACAGGGCCCCGGGACAACAGGCGAGGGGGGGTCAGCTTACAAAAGGGGAGAGGCTGATAAGACATTACAAGCAGACTGGGATATGGACACAGTGAGCACACCTAACCTTTTCATGGAGGAAGACACTCGCCCTCCCTCCCCCTCCCCTTCGGAAGACACACCAGAGACTCTGGAGCAGCCTACACTAGCTGAAATCCTGAAAGCAGTTCATATGTGTACTGCTGCAGTCAATGTCATGAAAGACCAGTTGGGGGGTGTCAGGGAGGAGATGTCCTTTCTCAGACAGGATCTGCAAAAGGTCAGGGAACGGGCCACGGCGGTGGAAAGCAGAGTGAGCGATATGGAGGACAAAATCCCCCCACTTGCACAGGAAGCTAGAGCAGCACACCGCATGGCTCAAGAAACATACAACAGGGCTGAAGACACAGAGAACCGTTTACGTTTACGGAGGAACAACGTCCGTATAGTGGGGCTCCCTGAGAAGTCTGAGGGTAAGGACCCCACTACCTTTGTGGAGAACTGGCTCATTGAGATTTTTGGCCGGGAGGCATTTTCCCCTTTTTTCACTGTGGAGAGAGCACATAGAGTCCCTGGCAGACCCCCCCCACAGGGAGCCCCTCCCAGGTCCATGCTGGCAAAGCTACTACACTATCGAGACAGGGAAGCTATACTACGATGTGCACGTGAGAAAGCAAATGTTAAGTTTAATGGCGTCAGAGTCTCATTCTATCCTGATTTCTCAGCGGAGGTGCAGAGAAGCAGAGCAAAATTCGGGGAAGTAAAGAAACGTCTGAGAGCCCTGCAATTACCATACGCTATGCTTTACCCAGCTAAACTGCGAGTGACGGCGGATGGGCATACACAGTTCTTTGAATCACCCAGAGATGCAATGATGTGGTTAGATCATAATGAACAAGCCCTGCGACACCGCCGGCCTGATGCGGAAGAAGACTGACCCTGATACGCAGCCACGATTTCCTCTCAACACAGAGTATACTGATGCTGTTGTTTTTTCTACTAACTAAGCAGATATCCATACCTACACCTTGTATGGTTATTCCTTGGCCTACTCACTTGTTCTTTTCCTTGTTTAGATGCCGGGAACACATTTCATGTATAGAAACGCTGGAGATAAAAGAACTGAGCTTTTTCTAATTTTTCTTTGTCCACGTGACTCTGTTTTGTTCGGGTGGCAATGCGAGCTCCCACAGTCAGCCAGCTTTTAGGCTGTGCTGCCAGGCTATGTTTGGCCTGGCCGATGAAGCTATTGTGGTTGATCCTACTATCCTGCCCCGCACTGGCGGTCATTGACGTCAGTGAGGGTTACCTGCATTGGTTCCACCATACTACAATAGAAATGAAGTTTGTTGGCACCGTTGTGCCGGGTTATGGTTTACAGTTTGCACTATCTTACAGTCCAGAGACTTACCAGAATTTGCTTGCTAGCCTCTTTGTCAATTTGCCACACATGTGCAAGACTGCCTATCATTGTCTCCATAGACTCACCATACAGATGAACACTGTTCACCCATGCCAACTGATGACTACACTTCCACAATGGCGGGATCTTCGCTGATTTCTTGGAATGTTAGGGGCATGAACTATGATATTTACTTGTCTAAAGAAGTTTTTTCCTGCTGTTATATGTCTACAGGAGACACATCTGACTACAGTGACCAGGAGCTGTTTGAAGCACAGATGGATAGGATGGGCCTATCACTCCACCCACACCTCTTTTTCTCGGGGTGTGAGTGTAGTGATACACAGATCCCTGGATTTCCAGGAATTTGCTTCTAAGATAGATGTGGAGGGGAGATTTGTATTTCTGCATTGTCGCATTGGAATCTTGCATTGTATTCTAGCCTATGTGTACATACCCCCCCCATTTGATGCACAGGTGCTTCGGCTTTTCCTGGAATTTCTGACGGATAAGCCGAACCTCCCAATGCTCATAGTAGGGGATTTCAATAGTTGGTTAAACCCCGCTCTAGATAAACATCCACCTCTGGGAATACAAGCCCCATGTAGGGCAACACCATTGGCTAGACTGTTGCAGGAGCTGGGATGGCTAGACATATGGAGACATAGAAACCCAGTAACTAAGCAATTCTCTTGCTTTTCAAAAACCCACGGGTCTCTGTCCAGGATAGACTTGGCTGTGGGAAACTCAGATATGCTCCCCTCGGTCTCTGAAGTTTCATATAAACCCAGATGCGTTTCAGATCATTCATATATGGTACTAAAACTAGTCACAACACAGGGGTCTATGCTCCCTAAGGCACCCTGGAAATTTAATGCCTTTTGGCTTCAGCTGTTCGCATCTCCTGAGAGACTAGAGGGAAGTATCGATGGGTTTTTTCAGATTCAGCCAACTCCAGCGGCCGTTGTGGCAGAGTGGGAGAAATTTAAACTATATCTCCGTAGACTGCTAAGCAATGAGGTTACCAAAGTTAAACAGCGTTCTGAAACTCTCAGGGAAACACTGGAGATGCAGGTTCATTCCCTGGAGGAGAAATATGTGCAGGATCCCACTGATTCCGCAAGGGAGGCCTGGCAGGCAGCTCAATCTGCTTATGGGCACCTCCTGGCCTCCTCGGCGGAAAAGAAAAGATTCTTCTCTAAAACTGCCTTTTTTGAGGAGGGGGAGACAACAGGCCGCCTTCTCGCAAGAATTGCTAATTCGGAACAGAAGTCCCCAGTAATCGGAGCCATAAAAACTAAAGGGGGACAGTTGGTACAGTCGCCCGATTTAATATTGAACACACTAGCCGAGTTCTATGAGACACTATATCGCCCAACCTCATTAAAAAACCCGGGGGAGTTGGGTAATTATTTGGACGACATTGTTTTCCCGCAGCTTTCTGCATTACAATGCCGGGAGTTGGATTCCTCGATATCACTGGAGGAGCTGCAGGTGGCTGTGGCTGCGTTTCCCAACTGTAAAGCCCCAGGGGGTGATGGTATCCCCATGGAGATATACAAAAACTACTCTGAAGTACTGTTGCCCAAGCTCTTGGCAATGTTTAACGCGGCCAGAGACCAGTCTGCCCTTCCACCATCTATGTCTCAAGCCCATATTGTGCTGATTTTGAAACCAGGAAAGGATCCCATAGATCCAGCATCCTATAGACCGATATCGTTACTCCAGTCAGACATTAAGATCCTGGCCAAAGTACTAGCCCTTAGATTAAATAAGGTGATCACTTCAGTGATACATCCAGATCAGGCGGGATTTATGCCTAATAAATCCACGGCGATAAACTTGAGAAGGCTATTTCTTAATATGCAGCCGCAGACTGACAACATGGGATCAAGGGCTCTTTTGTCACTAGATACTATGAAAGCCTTTGATAGTGTGGAGTGGCCCTATCTTTGGGAGGTGCTGAGGCGATTTGGCTTTGGGGACACATATATCACCTGGGTACGTTTGCTGTATCACTGCCCTCGAGCTGCTATAAGGGAGGCAGGTGGAATGTCGCTGTCGTTTGCCTTGGGCCGGGGCACGCGGCAGGGGTGCCCTTTATCCCCCCTGCTGTTTGCCCTGGCAATAGAGCCCCTAGCAATTAAGATTAGAAATCACAAGGGTATCACAGGCTTCTGCTATGGAGATAGACAGGAGAAAGTGATGCTCTATGCGGATGACACCATGATACTGTTGGGTGATATGGAGCAATCCCTGAGGAACACGATAGACACAGTGATTCGGTTTGGAGAATTTTCAGGTCTGAAGATAAACTGGGCCAAATCTGCTTTGATGCCCCTAGACGGTACCACAGTACAAGACGGTGAGAAAGCAGGAGAAATTCCCGTTACCAATTCCTTCAAATACCTGGGGATATGGATTACACCCCGAATTAGGGATTACGGCCAACTCAACATTTCCCCACTTTTAGCCAGGTTTCGACAGCGGGTCAAGACATGGAACGCTCTGTGTGTGTCGGTTGCGGGCAGAGTGAATCTAATTAAAATGGTTCTGATGCCCCAACTGCTATACATGCTACATAATTCCCCAATAGTGATCCCACTGAAGATCTTTAGGATAGTCAACTCCATATTCCGTGAACTTATCTGGAAAAATAAGCCCCCTAGGATAAAACTAGAACACCTGCAGGGCCCTAAAGACGAAGGTGGCCTTGCTCTCCCGAATCCATGTACTATCTGGCGTCCCAGATGCAACACTTGATAGGTACTATGGCCATGGAGGGAGTCGTGGGCGACAGATCCCCTAGTGCTTCCGAGGCTATTATGCTCCATGCAGTGGGTGGGCGATCAGTCCCGACTGCTCTTGAGGCATTGGCCTTTGGTAAACCTCAAAAAACCTTCCCCACATACAGTCTAATACAAAAAGTATGGAATAAGGTCAATTATTTGCAGGGGGCCACGGGTTTCAATGAGTTTAGCCCGATTTGGGCAAATGGGACCTACCCGGAGCTCGCTAAATTGCAGCACACAGACAAGTGGAAGGGACATGGTATCTTCTACCTGGCTCAAGTTATAAGTAATGGGAAACTGGTGTCCTTTGAAATTTTGAAAGAGAAATACGGGTTACCTCAACATATGAAGTTCTACTATATGCAACTCAGACACGCATTTATAGCCCAATCTAGGACCACTGAGTGGCATATGGACCCTAATCCCATTCTTTCCCAACTTAGAATTGCAGAGGTCTCCAAGGGATTTATCTCCCAATGCTATGGCACATTATCTACTCAATACCATTCCAAACACCCCCTTACGGTCAAAAGAAAGTGGGAAACGGACATAGGGCCCCTAGATGACGATCAGTGGGAGGAAGCCCTGCAATCAGTGGCTATCTGTTCCCTAAATGTGACGCAAAGGTTGACCCAACTATACACACTTCTGAGAGTATATTACACGCCCCATAGACTCCATGCTATGGGACTGACGCCCTCCCCGCTGTGTACTAGGTGCAAAAGGGATCATGGTGAGTTGATACATATGCTTTGGTGCTGTCCCAAACTCCATGTGTATTGGAGGGAGGTGATAGAGGTTTTGTCTGCAGTGTTTGGGGTGCAGATTCCTCTGGACCCTAGACAGTGTATTCTGAACTTACTGGACGAATTAGAATGGGAGACACATATTAGAGAAGCCCTCACACGGACCCTTTTCATGGCCCGTAAACTGATTATGGTACATTGGAGGTCTGAGTCGCCCCCTACAGTTACAGAGTGGATTACAGCAGTGGGCAATATGCTAAGGATGGAGAAAATCATATACCAGCATAGGGGATGTGCTGCCAAATTTGAAAAATTGTGGGAGCCGTGGCTGGGAACTCCGGGATTGGCCCCGGAGGACCTGGTCATGGATAGACTCCTGAGACTCAATGCGGGCTGAGAGACCCCACACCCTAACAGTCTGACAGAACATACATTTAAATACAGATGTATTGGATGTTATGCAGGGTATCTTGACTGTGAGGTGTGTGGGGGAGAATGACATGTTATGTTATATTATTTTGCATATTTGTGGCTTGGCTCTCAGGGAACTGGGGGTGTTATACCTTGTTGTAATTGTAAGGCTTATGAATCTCTGGACTGTACGCTGTCAATTTTCAATAAAGAATTTTTTCTGGATAAAAAAAAAAAAATGTTACCTATGCACCACGCCCAATTATGTTAACAATAAATATCCTATCTACTATTTTTGTTTGGTTCATTCTACCCAAGTGCTGTGTTTCATACAAAGTCCCTTTTTCCCCTATCCCCTTTTTTTCTTCCTTATCATGTATTCCTATAAACCAAATTCATGACCTCTACAGATTGAGCATACAAATGTTACAAAATAGTGGTAATTTAGACCAATGAACCTGTCACAATTAATATCCTTATTACATAATGATACATAATGATAATGTATTTCCTACTTATTAGCTTACAGGCAATTACAGGTGAATCAATACACTGAAAGCCATGAACAGAGGACTCAACTGAGAGTGTCAAAAGACATAGTAGCATTATCAAGATAATCATATTTAAACTAGTAACTGTTATTTGCAGCACAGTACATATATCTTGTATCCCAATTATTTAAAAAAACACTAGTCAGTCAACCCAACTCTTCTTTCCATCATGAAATTTATCTTAGCTACATTTAGCGTTCTGTAAATTATGTTTATTGATTC
Organism: Aquarana catesbeiana; assembly: GCF_042186555.1. Classification (NCBI taxonomy): domain Eukaryota; kingdom Metazoa; phylum Chordata; class Amphibia; order Anura; family Ranidae; genus Aquarana; species Aquarana catesbeiana. The sequence goes on from NC_133326.1 coordinate 39,776,813, forward strand.
TGAAATAGGTTTTGCATAAAAAGGGATAGAGGTGCCAGTCCAGAGACATGGATCCCAGAGATGGATCCCAGAGTTTGCTAAATGTATTGAGGTTCCTCTTTTTGAAAGATCAGCTGTTCTGGAAGAATTCTGTTCACTTGGGCTTGTCACTCCTCAAAAATAAGAGGGTGTGGAGAAATCCATTTTAGGATTAATAAGAGCCGGGACACCAGGATCCTGATTTCTGGGGGATAGGTTTCCTCATCCCAGCCTCCTTATAAGCAAACCAAGGGATCTAAAGGAACTGTCATCTTGTAAGCCTTATTGCACCCTGGCCTCCAGGACAAGGGCACAATCGTTTTGATAGAAAAACCTATGTGTGTGTGTGTGTATTGTGATAAACAATCTTGGGACCACCACCAGCCGCTTGTAAAAGTGACAGTCTTTTTTAAAAAATGAAAACAGTCCAAAAGCAAAATAGTTTACTTTAGCATAGACAAGAAAGCAAATAGTCCATATACTTGTTGCTCAACGTAAAAATATGACACCCCACATACATAAATCTTGTCCCATGCAGGTTTAACGTCCCCAACTGCTCCAGGGGTACCAAAGGTAGAGTCACTGGTAGCTTAACCATCTTAGTCACGAAACAGTTCATCAGTCCAAAACACTTGCTGCCATTCTTTTGCACCCCAGTTCCTATGTTTTAGTGCATAGTTGAGTCACTTAGCCTTGTTTGTTTGTCATATGTACTGGGGTGCAGAAAAATGTCAGCAGGTGCTCTGGACTAATGAGTCAAAATGTGAAATATTTGGCTGTGGGAAGCTTTTTGGAACAACCTACATGCCGAGTTTCTTCAAAAACTGTGTGCAAGTGTACCTAGACGACAGTGGCGGCCCATACATTAGAGGCGCTGGGGCACTGCCCCCCTGTTCCATGAGTCTGGCCCCCTAATCTACATGTGGGGTGCTGGGCACATGGATTTCAATGTGGGTTTTTTTTAATCATGTGATTAGAGCCAGAGGCTCTGATTGGCTTAAAAAAAGAGTGGTCTCGGGGCGCAGCGCACTGCGTCCCGAGCCCACCCACTTGTGTGACATTATTGAATTATTATTCACTAATGTCTTACTGCTTCTCCTCCCGGCCAATCAGGAAGCGGCTCCTGAGACTGGATTGGTCAGGAGTCTTAGGATGGGTTTTAGGACCTGTTCAGCCGGGAGGAGAAGCATCAGCCCCCGCAGCAGCAGCCTCTCCTAGAGCCCTAACCAGGATTGATTCAGCAGTGCACCACCACCTCGTCCTTCTCCCCACACCTCTCACTGTATAAGGTAAGGAGGCTGTGGATTGCGTGGGGGGGGTGGCGGTAGTGTGAGGATCGCTGCCTATTGAGCCTCAGGGGGGTGTAGTGCGAGTGGATCGCCTGATTGCCGCTGTGATCGATCAATTGATCGATCGCAAGCCCTTGCAGGGAGGGGTTGCTAGTGCGAGTGAGGGGGTCAGGTCTGTTGCCCCTCCCTAAATCAAATTTTGACCACCAGCCACCACTGCTAGAAGAACTGATGTTGTTTTGAAGTCAAAGGTAATCACACCAAATGTTTATTTGATTTGATTTTTGAATTAAATGACTTTTCTATTCATTTACTTCTATTTCTGAAAGTATTTATAATTTACAGCATTTTTTCACACCTGTCTAAAACTTTTGCACAGTAATATATATATGTATATATATGTATATATGTAATGTTTAAAATATGTAGGAGTGCCAGATAAAGAATGAACAGAGTTAGAAACCAAATAGCACACTGCTGACTGCACACTGTGACCCCCCCCCCCTTGCCTTCTGCTTCTATTACTGGTATGTCCTGGCTCATCCCCTGTGCTTTTTTCATTACTTTTTTTCTTCTAATATGAAAGCTCTAAAAAGTACACCAGCTCTTACATTTAAAGCTGTAGTTGATGTTGGATAGAATGGTGAAGGGTTAGAATCTTTATCAGGCTGCCTGTATCCTATTGAAGAGATTTCCCCCCCTACTCCCTGCTCTGATAAAAATGTTATGACCAGAACAAGGTGTATTTGTAAACCTCATAGGGACACATCAGCAATAAAGATACTTGTTTTTGTAGATGGGGGAAAATGTGTTCCCGTCAGGCGAGGCGGGCTCTATCTGACTTGCTATGGCTTCTCAGAGTGTGCATTAGAATCCGTAGCAAGTCACATAGAGCTCACCTCATTTCCTGGCTTGGGAACATCCAACATTGATTAGCCCTGTAATTCCCAGCCTGACTGTCTTTTGCCCAGCCTTTTTTTGTTTTGTTTTTCAGTTCTTGCAATAATGGAGGATCAGCATCACATGTGAGCATTACCGCAGTTTCTTGTTTTCAGGACAGCACCCTGCTTGCACCTGCCACCAGCCATGATTTGTCCACACTGCATAGAGAAGCACAGAGCCAGACTGTGTTCTGATCCATGCCTCAGACCTGCACAGATGTACTTTGGGATGCGCTTGAAGATAGGTACAGGTCTGTGCAGCTGGCCACCTATCATTGATTTAAATTGGCTGCCTGCACATGTCTGCATGGAACACCTGTGCATTCCGCATGGGTAAAGATGGCCCTTTCACATGTCCGTGTGATTGAGCCCTTAATGCCACTATAAATGTGTAAACTCCATTAAGACAGAGCTTCAGTAGGTCTCCTAAAAATAAGTATTGAAAGCACAAGTCATTCTCTCTCAACATTTACACTTCTTGCTGAAGCAGGCCATAAAATTTGAACAGTTCAGCAAGGACCGGACAAATTTTGATTAATCTATGTCAGTTCCCACTCGACAGAAGTCCCCGTTAACAACCAACTTCTGTTGAACGGGAATGTTGGAAATGTTTTATTAGATCAGTAGCTGCATCCAATGGGCTGCAGCACTAATCAGTTTTTTCTCACAGCGGACGAGTCCAGAATACAATAGCACAATTGGAAGGATTCCTCCATCCACCTTGATTGTGTGGAAGAGGGAATCCATGTGGGTTTTTTTAAATCAGCCTACTGATCTACAGCCAGGATGAGTTTTGCTCCCTTTAATTTTAAACAACTAAGGAGTTAGGGTAAGTAGAAGGAGAAACAATAAAAGGGAGGGGGTAAATAATCTAGTGCAACAATAACGGGAAGGACAAGCAATAGCTGAAGGGAAGGGAAGAGAAGGTTGGTGTCAGAAAACATGGGTCCAAACCCCACAGAGGTAGAAAGGTTCTTTCCAAGTAACTATGAGGTGTTCTGGGCTTGGGCGAGTGCCAGACAAGAGAAACATGGGTCCAAACCCCACAGAGGTAGAGAGGTTCTGTCCAAATAACTATGGGGTGTCCTGTGCTTGGGCTAATGCCAGACAGGAGAAACATGGTTCCAAATCCCACAGCGGTAGAGAGATTCTTTCCAAGTAACTATGAGGTATCCTGGGCTTGAGTTAGACAAGAGGTACATCCCTCTGCAAACTGATAGAACTTAAACAGAAGGCTTCCTCTGCACCCTTGATAGTGGGCATAAGGTTCTCTTACTCCCCTGTATCCTGGTGGGGGGGTCTGGCCAATGCCAGAGAGCAGAAATACATGCCTGGGCTGATGATTGGGTATTTAATCACTGATTTTGCTCACTTCAGAACCGCTTCTCTCCCTATACAAGTCATTGGTAATGCAAAAAACAACTGGAGCAGGTCATACATAGGTCAACAGCACATCAAATGCACCTATGTTGGAAGTTAATATGTTTTTAATATCAGATATTTCTGGACTGTTGAGACCTTGTTATACTGAAGAAATCTTCATGAGGCTGGGGGGTAGCCTGTAATGCCAGTGGGCAAGATTAACCAGCAGGGTGTTTTTAACAAGGAGTTGCAAATGGGAATTGATCTCCTGAGGGATGTTCTCACACAGGCCTCCTGATGTGATGTATGAGGGGTACAGGAGCATCACCTCAGACCTCCTGGTGAGGTGAAAATTAAAATGACCGATTTTCTGACTCGCAAGAACATCAAAGGAAACGGATGTGGGATGGAATGCTGCCCCCTTGTGGAAGACAGCAATATACTTTTTTGGAGGATGTTCGGGGTGATAATATACTTCCTGCTGATTAGGAAGGACAGCCCCATATAGCTTACAGATTGTAGCTCATTGGACAGAGGACTACATGGGTGGGCAGAGGGTGTTTGTGTGGGTTGTGTCTGTGAGTGCTTTAAAATGTGAGGGCCAATGATGAAAGTCCCCTCCTACTCATTGAGCCCAACTGAGAGATACAGGACACTGAGGAAGGACTTACGTAATGTATCATCTCTGCTCTTTTATTTTATATGCTCTGTATTATTCTTTTAGATTTTCTATGTTAGTGCCCTACTTTCTATGCAAAAAAATAAGACCTTTGCTTCTTTGAGCATTATGTTTATTTTTATAGTTAATATTGTTAATATATCAGCACCATTAATGTTATTAGAGCTTTGATAGACTAGCTAATTATACAAACAGACAAGATAATACATATTTATATTTTAAATAGGGGGGATCCAAAAACCACCCCCTAGTTATTTCAACCTACAATTAGTGTTGGGTGAACGGTTCAGGCCGAGCAAAAGTTCAGCCAGAACAACGCCTGTTTGCCCGTTCGGCGCACACAAATGAATTTGCGGGATGCTCAGCAGGTTGTTCGTGGAGCCACCTGGCGACATCACCGGCCGGTGCATGCTGGGTCGGTGATGTCACAAGGGGGTGGTGCTGCCAGGTGATGTCTCCAGGTGGCTCCATCGCTTACCTATATAAGAACTGTCAAACGGAGGAGCCTGCTGTAGGCGGTTAGCCTTCATTGACAGCGGAGCGTCGTGACATCGGGGGACATTGTTTTTTTTTCTTTTTAATAAAGGAATTGTCAAAAACTGTCTCTGTGTTTTTTTTACTTTTTTGGTGAATGGGTAGGGATAGTACCCCATACTCATTCACATAGGGGGTGGGATCTGGGGGCCCCCTTGTTAAAGGGGGATTCCATATTCCGATAAGCCCTCCCACAGCCACAGTCCATGGTTGCTGGGAAGAGGCCAAATGGCCTGGTATGGATTGGGGGAGGAGCCCTATGACATTTCTTTTTAGATTTTTCTATTGCCGGCAATAGTATTGTATTGCCAGCAATTTAAGTGTTATTTATCTTTCTTTAGAAATGTCATTATTGCTGCAGTAGGTTCTATACACGGTACAGATGCACCACTTCACAGGCAGACTAAGGGGACCCCCCAGGCACTATATTTAAAGCAATTTTCCATTTTTATTGTTTCAATTTAAGCATCATTAAGATCACTGCTCTTTTAAAAACAATCTTTTTTAAAAGTTTTTTTTTGCATTAATACATGTCCCCCAGGGCAGTACCCAGGCTCCCATACCCCTATTATGGCCAATAACTTGCATATAAGCCTTCAAAATGGGCACTTTTGATTTTTAACGTTCGGGTCCCATAGACATCAATAGGGTTCGATGTTCGTGTCCAAACTTTTGCTATGTTTGGGAGTTCTGATGCAAACTGAACCAAGGGGTGTTCGGCTCATCTCTACCTACAATGTAGTAATCTCAGAAGTGTCTCAAACTGATGTCAAAAGCATGCTGCATTTCTCCATCAAAGCCCACCAACACTGGAACTATGTGTGCTCAGATTTCACTCTGTTGAGCTCTGTAACATTAGCAGGAAGCAAAGTTGGAAATCTCCATGTTACTACATAGAGAGGACCTCAACCACTCTGCGAACTTTTTATTTTTTTCCTAAAACTCACTTTGCTATAGTTCATTTTCTGTCGCTGTGGTATCTCCAGACTATACCATCTAATTTACAGTTCTCTGTGTTCAAAATTCCGGTTCCGTATGACCTTAATTAATGAACGGGGAAACTTTTACTTAGCAAATTGATCAATGCTTCATTACAGCTTTGCAACCTACCAATCAATGGCTGCTCTGGTCCAAAAAAGAGCCATTTTTTAAAGTGAAAAGGTGAGCTAAGGTAAGGCTGTATAACATTTACAATGTTCAACTTAAATTACTTTTACAAAGCTATACTTGACCTTTCAGGGGAATGATCATAGTACTGGGCTCAGGGGACAGCAAGTAAAACAAGAAAATGGAGCATATTCAGAGACCTCTCCAGAAAAACTGTGATTTATTCTTGCACTGAAAGAGCGTTTGGCTCTCATCCTGTAACAGTTTATGATTAGAGTTTCAGGAACAAGCCAGGTCAATTACAACAGATGAGCACACACTTTGTTTTGCACAAAATTTGAAGCTGCTTGATTTTTATATATAGCTAGACTCACTTTTCAGCATTCGAGGAAGGAAAGTGGTTCCTTTGCAAAGTAAAATGCATTCTTATAGTCATTAGAAATAATATAAAATAATTAGAAGTGCGAGTGACTAGCTTTTTCCTTGTCAAAAGAAGTTTATTGAGTATACAATGTTATAAAGATACATAAAGTAAGTTTACAAGGATCTATAAAGTAAGCTCATTGTTTTACAGTAGGGTTTATATAGGTAAATATCATGAAATTTCAAATATTAAACATTGGGTTCACGTAAACCTAAATTAAAGATATATATCATTTCCTTAGTTACTTTTGTAGGTATTTAAATGATTTATACCTACTATACATATTGTTTACAAGTAGAGTGTATATAGGTCAAATAAATTCTGATAATGAGCTTTAATCGTAAGGTGGAGAAAAGGAAAGAGAAAGAAGAAAAAGGGTTGAAAGGTAGAGGTATGGTCCACAAGGTTGTCCCGCTCGTCAGTTTATTATTCTTTTTAGTTCTCTTTGAAGCCTTAGAATGGGTGTCTCTGTAAGTCATTTAATCTGTTACCATGGCAACAGGACAGAGTCATTGAAGTTTGACAGGAACTGTTGTTTTATCCAAGGATGCCAAAGTTTTTCAAATTTTGGAATTTGATTTTGATCGATGGCTACCATCTTAGCATGGGACATTGTATTATTCATTCTGTGAATTGTTTCTGCTAGTACCAATGTAGGAGATTTCCATGCCTTGGCCACTGTTTGTTTTGCAGCCGTTATTAGTTGGATCATAAGTTTGAATTGAGAGAGTGTTAACCATTCCGGTTTTAGATTAAGTAAAGTTAAATATGGATCTGGTTGTATTATTTTTTTAAATATTTTAGATGCAATCACGAAGACTTCCTTCCAGAAGGTTTGGATTACTGGGCATGTCCACCATATGTGTAAATATGTGCCTATTTCTGGGCATCCTCGAAAACAAAGAGCTGAGGTATTAGGTGAATATTTTGTCACTCTAGCGGGTACAAGGTACCAGCGAGTTAGGACTTTATAATTTGTCTCCAGTGTTAAGATGTTGGGTGAAGATGACTTAGATGTGAGCCATATGTTAGACCAGTCCGTGTCTTCTAAAGTTCGTCCCAGGTCCTCCTCCCACCTCTGAACGTAAGAGGGTCTATTAAGATTTGCTACTCCATATAATTGATTATAAAGTGATGAAATTGTACCTTTAGCAAATGGATCTTTTGTACAGATTGATTCAAAAATGGATAATTGGGATAATGGTGTATCCCCCTTTAGGAATGGTGTATAGAAATTTTTGATTTGGAGATATCTAAATATCTCAGAGTTTGGTAGATCATATTTTTCTCTAAGCGATGGGAATGAAAGGAATGATTTAGATGCTATGAAGTCATTTAGTGTCTGAATGCCTGATGTTGTCCAAGCTTTAAAAGAATTTGGGTAGATCCATGCCGGATAAAAGGCCGGATTTCTGATAAAAGAAAGGAGAGGATTGTGTGGAGATTGTAACTGATATTTGGTTTTTAGTTTATCCCAGAGAGATAAGAAGTGTTTAGTTATGGGATTATGAATTTTAAAGCGGTCTTTAGGATCAAGCCATAATAAATTTGATATTAATAGAGGGTCATTTTCTGAAGCCTCTATAAATACCCATAATGGGATTTCCTGTTTTGCATGGTATTTGGACAGACTGGCCAAATGTGCTGCTCTGTAGTAGTTAGTAAAATTAGGGTATCCCAGGCCTCCTTTATTTTTGGGAAGATGTAGTGTGTGTGTAGGTATACGTGGTTTAGAAGAGCCCCATATAAACGAAGTTGCTCTTTTTTGTACTATTCTCAAAAAATAGGAAGGAATTGGAATAGGGAGGACTCTGAATAGATAAAGCAATTTGGGTAGAATAGTCATTTTGATTACATTAATCTTCCCTATCCAGGATAAAGGAAGTTGCGACCATTGTTTTATTAGATTTGTGATCTGTCTTAATACAGGAGGATAATTGGTTGAGAATAAGTCAGAATGAGATGCTGTTAAATGAATTCCAAGATATGGGATTGATTTTTCTGCCCATGTGAATGGGAGTGCAGCCCTAGCCGGGATCAATTCCATGTTTGTGAGTGAAATATTAAGCACTAGGCATTTCTTAGGATTAATCATAAGGCCGGATAGGGCTGCAAACTCATCAAGAGCTGGTATTAAGTTAGGACCAGAGACCTGTGGTGATGATAGAAAAAGTAATATATCGTCTGCAAATATACATAATTTGTGTGTAATACCTCCTACTTCAATGCCAGTTATAGTTTGGTTTGTTCTGATGTATTGGGCCATGGGTTCGAGTATAAGGGCAAATAATAAGGGAGATAATGGGCAACCCTGTCGGGTACCTCTTTCGATATTAAAGGCTTCAGATTTGTATCCAGCATATTTTATATAGGCTTTGGGTTTATTATATAATGCTTTGATCCATGTTAAAAATTGGGGTCCAAAACCCCATTTTTCTAATGAATTTTGCATATATTGCCAGGATACTGTGTCAAATGCCCTCTTAATATCGAGAGATAGAAAACATAAAGGGTATTCCGTTTTTTAGCAATATGTGCCAATAACACTGCCCTGCGTATATTATCGCCTGCCTGTCTATTTGGCATGAAGCCTACTTGATCTCTACGTATTAATTTTCCTATAATGCTATTGAGGCGTTTTGCTATTATTTTTGCTAATAATTTAATATCGAGGTTTAACAGAGAGATAGGCCGATAATTCACACAGGAAGTATCATCAGAAAGGGGTTTTGGGATCATACAAACAATTGCCATTAGTGTTTCTTGCCGAAAAGAATGTCCATCTAGAAGTTTGTTAAAAGTTTCAGTGAGAATGGGAGAGAGTATTTCTGAGAATGTTTTATAGTATAAAGCCGAGTAGCCGTCTGGGCCTGGTCTTTTGTTAAGTTTTAGGTCTTTTATGGCGTTAGCAACTTCATCTATAGTTATAGGCTCATCCAAACTGCTTTTTTGATTCTGAGATAACTCAGGTAAGGTTATTTTTGAGAAGAAGGATTCCGCCTCTGTAGGATTAAATTCATTGTTTGTCTTGTATAAAGTTGCGAGATGTGAGTGAAATTTATGGACTATTTTAACTGGATTACAAGTGTAAACATTTTTTGATAATTTCAAACATATTGGTTTGAAAGATTTATTAGTTGAATTTAATGCCCAAGCCAAATATGTACCTGGTTTGTTTGTATTCATGTAGAAATTGTGTTTGGAGCGTTTGAGGGATTTATCAACTGACTCAGTGAGAAATAGATCGTATTCCAATCTAGATTTTTCCAGATGAGATTTTGTACTCTGAGATGGATTATCTTGAAATGATATGTAGGCTGCATTAAAATTGAGTTCTAGTTTTTTTGCTAGATTTTTGCGTTCCCGTTTAAATAGTGCCATTTGTCTTTGTATTGTACCACGCAAGACAGGCTTATGAGCTTCCCACAGTGTTATTGGGGAGATGTCTGTTGTATTATTAATTGATATGTATTCCTTTAAAGCTTGTTCAATGGCCATCTGATGTAGTGGGTGTTTGAGCATTATGTCCGGTAAGTACCACGTTGGGTCATGCGCTTTTGGTATGGCTGAGGCTATAGTAGTGTATACTGCATTATGGTCAGACCACGGAATCGGAATTATATCTGATGCAATAATTTCTGGTATCATTCCTATTGTTTGAAAAATATGATCTATTCTGGTGAAGGTTTGATGAGGGTGCGAGAAATAAGTGAATTTCTTTTTCATTGGGTTACTTTCTCTCCATGAATCTACCATATTGTATTTGGAAAGAAGTTGAGAAAAAGGTAATCTAGAGGTTATTTTGGATGGTGTAAAAGGTGATTTATCTAGAAATGGGAGGAGGACCTGGTTTGAATCCCCACACATTATCACTGTTCCTATTTTGTGTGTATTAATCACTTGTAATATATGTGAGAGGAATGGTGTAGGTTGTTTGTTAGGAGCGTAGTAGGAAATCACAGTGATTGCTGTATCCATTATATAACCCATGAGTATCAGGTATCTACCTTCTGGGTCTTTAATTTCTGATGATAAGGTGAATGGTGTGGATCGGTGAAATGCAATTAGAGTTCCCCTTTGCTTGGTACAGGCAGAAGCCGTGTAAATTTGTTGATAAAAAGGAGAAATATATTTTGGAGTAGAATCTTTGGTGAAGTGTGTTTCTTGGAGGCATACTATGTGAGCCTTCTTGTTATGGAAAGTACGGAAGGCTTTGGTCCTTTTTTGAGGGACATTTATTCCCTGAACATTCAGGGAAAGTATATTCAGTGGTGCCATGGCAATAGATCAAATAGTTTTGACTTACTTTTTGTTATGCAGAGCTGACTGCGCAGATCAACCTGTGTGGACTGAAGAGATGAATAGATAGAAAAGAAACCAGTGAATTCTGGAGTAAAGAGTAAACAAAAAACATATGAGATTAGATGATACATTGTATAAATTATTTTTTGCAAGTAATCACAATTTACCCGTGAAAGAGAATAAATATCTCTCTCAGGGGAATAAGTGCCTTCGTCACACTCCCACATAATATGGTTGGGAGAATGAGGAGGGCTAATGGGGGTACACGGATCTTCCGCTTACAGGAGAGAAGTGCTATGTCAAAAGACATCAAAATGATGTTTCATTAATTGGAGTGCAGAATATAGTTTTTGTTGAAATTATTTATTCCAGGGTGGTTGTATATGGTTAGTCTTGCCCTAGGCTAAATAATTCAGTTAGAAAGGTACTGTTAATAACTTTGGTATTGATGAAGATAGTTTGAATTATTTTGGGATTTTAACCCTTTTAGAGTAAACAATTACATATTTTATTCATACGTAACTGTTTAGATATGTTAACTCATAAAATTGAGGTTGTATTGCTTCAGATTAGAATAAACAAAAACATAATTCTAGGAACTAGTTAGGTAATAATATATTTGTTTTAAGAAAAGAAAGAAAAAGCTTCCATTACTTCTGGATTATTGAACATATTTGTCCTAAAAAGTAATAAATCTATTGTTATTACCTGATAATATATAACTGAACAAGAATTTCCTTATTTCACTTATATATTCTAAGGCAGGGGTCTCAAACTGGCGGCCCTCCAGCTGTTGCAGAACTACAAGTCCCATCATGCCTCTGCCTATGGGAATCATGCTTGTAACTGTCAGCCTTGCAATGCCTCATGGGAATTGTAGTTCTGCAACAGCTGGAGGGCCGCCAGTTTGAGACCCCTGTTCTAAGGCTATATGAATCAGAAGTAATAAGAAATATAACTGGAATGTAACATGATCCCACACAGTGTGTGACTATCAGAATGCAGTTACATTCAGTTATAAATATAGGTTTTTTTATAGAGAACCATCTCTTAGTATAATAAATGAAGAGATATCAGGAATTAGGATGTCAGTCCATTGAATCTTCTTGGTCCATGGATGATGTGGCATAACGGCCTCTTTTGTGAGAATGATGATTCCCATTTTGTTCTGAAATTTTCTGGGTGCTGCCTGAAGGTGAAGATGATGCCATTCTTCTGCGTGTGGGAGTGTTGCTGCTTGTGGGTTCTGTCAGATTTAATTTTAAAAGGGTTTGTTGTAGTTCATCTGCTGATCTGCTTCTGTAAATTGTACCTTGGTAGTTAAATCTGACTGAAAAGGGGAAGCCCCATTGATACATAATGTTGTGGCGTTGCAGTTCCATTAGTTGGGGTTTCATGGATCGTCTTTTAGTAATAGTAAGTTGGGATAGGTCAGCAAAAATTTGATAATTGTGTCCTTGAAAATTAAGTTCCTTTTTTTCTCTTGCAGCAATTAGTATTTGTTCTTTCGTTCTGTAATAATGAAATTTTGTGATTATATCACGTGGGGGTCCATCTTTCTTTTTGGCTGTGAGGGCTCTGTGTACTCTGTCCAGTTCTAAACGTTCAATAGGGATATCTGGCTTTAGTTCTTGTAATAGAGCAGTAATAGTAGATTGCAGGTCTGTCACAGTTTCAGGTATTCCCCTTATGCGCAAGTTTGAACGTCTGGCTCTATTTTCGTAATCTTCGAGCTTAGTTTGAAGTATTAAATTCTCTTTTTTTAATTGTTCCAATTCTGTTATATTTTCTTGGGTTGTAATTTCAATTTCATCCATTTTTATTTCTAAGGCTGCGGTGCGGTTTCCCAGCTCTCTTATTTCTTTGGTTAGGCTTTTTGTTATTTGGTCTGAGGTTTGTTTTAAAGCCTTATGAAGCATCTTTTCAAACTGTAATAATATTACTGGGGATACTGAGGAGGCTTGTGGAGAAGTTTGTGAGAGGATTTGTTCTGTATCTGACTCAAATGGAGAGTCTTGCTGTGACATTTTCTGTCTGTGAGAGCACCCTGATGCTGTATCTTGTGAGGTGACTGGAGCTGCTTCAGCTGCAGTGAGTGCCTGTGAGCTCTTTGTGAGGTGATTTTTATTTCTGCCACGGTTTCCTCCCAGTACCATATTTCCTGCCCAAACTTTCACAGTTTGTTCCCTGGGGCAAAAAGGTTCAAATGGATACCTTTTGAGCCTGCAGGCTCCGCTTTGTCCTTCTCTTCTCTCCTCAGCGGTGTGGAGCTCTAACAATGCATGTCTGCTCTGCTAGGCTCCGCCTCCTGCCCTGAGTGACTAGCTTTTTAATGCACTGAAAATATTATATACCACTGAACCACTCTCCATAAATTTACCTAGGAGGCAATAGCACTTTGAAAATGACTAAGAAATAAGATTTGCAGTGAAAGCTTCAGCCAATCAGTGCACAGAGCACTGTCATGATTGGACACTGTCATCATGACTTTATCCAATGATGGCTCATTCCCACCCCACAGTATAAAAACAGAAAATTACTGTAATTTTCTTTTCCTGGTGCCTGTCCATGGCAGCATACCTGTGACAATCTCTGCATTGGTTTCTCCCTCAGAACCAGTGAATATTATAAAAGAAAAGGATTAGTGCAATCCCAGCATTCTACGTAATATAACATACCGAGAGCGGGATTGTATGCTGCCAAGGATAGGCACCAGGAAAAGAAAATTACAGTAAGTATGAAACAATTTTCTGTTTTCCTGGTGCCTCCATGGCAGCATACCTGTGACAAATAACTAGCTGAAATGGGTGGGATGATGCATAGTAAAAGATTTATTTGAAAAATAATTTAAAATAGGCAAATGCTGGCCTGATAACCCGTCTGCTAGTTTCTACAGATGAGAAAGCAGACGGGTCAACTCTGTAACGTCTCGTAAATGCATGTTGGGATGATCATGATGCTACCTTTTAGATCGTTTTGATGGATAAGTCTGCTCTGGCCGTCCAAGAAGCAGAAAACAACCAGGTGGCATACAGCCCAACTGAAGAGGGGGTTCCAGTCCCCTATCCCTGTACATCTTCTTAACAAACTTGATTATCCATGAAACTACTGTATTAGAGCAGGGATCTGCAAACTATGGCTCCCCAGCTGCCACAGAACCACATGTTCTATGAGCTATTGTAAAGCTCTGATAGTCACAGATATGACTAGGCATGATGGATACTGCAGTTCCGGAATGGCTGGAGGCCCCAGATGATGATTTTTTTCCCTGTCTTTTTTTTCTTGGAGTATTACAAATAGGTTAGATGAAAGTCTGAAGAAAGTTGTGGCTTGAAGATAGTGTCTTAGTACTGAAGTAATATTGTCTTCGTGAAGAAGGTCAAAATTGGATCTGAAAAGATTGGCAGGCTCGGAGATAGTAGAGGAAGAGGAGGACTTAGGGATGAATCCATGTACCGTTCTACGTTCCACTCTATCTAAGTACAAAAAATAATATTATTGTCTTCTGATCCCAGAGCCTGAAGGAGTCTGATTCTCCCCAGCCCGATGCCATCGCCACAAAGAAAAATATTTAACAAGTGACATTCCACAAGGATGCTGAATCAGATGGGGCAAAAGGCTGTTTGGATAAGGGCTTTCGATTGATAGAGAGATCCCAAGTGGGAAAGATTTGTTTTAATGGGTGGGCTTATCGCCTTGACTGTCTTGAAGAATTTGATTATTAAAAGATCTTCGGCCCATCTCTTGTCACAGCAGAGATTGGCATCAGCTGTACCTTTAAATTGCTTAAAACTAATCCTAAATCAAGGTCTGCTTGCAGGAAGTCAAGGACTTGGGAGGAAGAGGGTACATCAGGATTGAAGTTTTGCCATCCGCGAAAGATCTAAACTTATTCCAAACCTTGTCACACGTATTGTTCATTGAAGGCTCCTGTGCTTTGAGCAGAGTTGAAACAGCTCTGGAGGAACATCCTAATGATTAAAGCCTCTGTTTTAACATTCTAATGTGAAGGTTCAATATGTGAGGATTCTGATGGGTATGATGCCTCGAGCCAGAAGAAGGGTATCAGAGGAATATTTACTGGAGGCTGGACACTAAGAAATATTGCCCTAGGAATCACGGGTCTCCCTGCAAATATGGCAGGACTGTTATTACTGTTTATTGTTGATAATACAAGTCTCGAGAGAATTTGAGGTAGGAGGCCGGAGGAGACCTGAATTAGATTGCATGCCCAAGGACTTGACACTTCATCTATTGCTTCTGCCCAAGGGTGAGGTAGATGTGTAATAAACCTCCGCAGCTTGGTATTGCTTGCTGCAGCAAAAAGATGCAGTTAAGGAAAGGTCCACTGGCCCACAATCCAACTGAATAACTTATAGGGAACATTTGTTGGGATCCAGGAATCCTTGGAATAGGTGATCGGTGTCTGTGTTTAAGTGGGCTGGAAGATAAATTACTCTTAGGTCCTTCAGATTCCCCTCTGGAACGCAAAAGAAGATGGGTTCTACTTCCCTTAGTAAGGAACTGTTGTTGGTTCCGCTTTGGTGATGTATGTATGATATTTCAGCTCTATTGTCTATCCAAAACAGAACTGATTTGTCCTTGATCTGTGAGAACAAATGCTGGAGATGCGAGATAAGCCGCCTGGATTTCCAGGATATTTGCGATGATGTCATTAAACACCCATCTCTCTTGAACCAACATCTGGTTGCAATGTGCTTCCTAGCCTATTGAATTGGCGTCTGTGGTAACTGTGATCCAGAAGACATGCCTTAATGGACATGGCTTTACAGGCATTTCCCTCTTTGTCCACTAGTGCAGACCCCTGTGCATCATACTTGTTTGGTATATGGACTGGGATAGAGAGTTTGCTCCATTGCTTCAGAAATTCTAGCTAAAAGGTACCTAAGGTATCCATGTGTCCATGGGACCATCTGGATACAAAAAGACAAAAATCCCTATTAAGTTGAGTTAGTTCGAGGCTGTTATGTAGAACCATGTTCTCACTCTCCTTACTTTCTTAATGATCGCCCACACTTTCTGAGATGGCAAGGACACCGTCCCTTTTGCGGTGTGGAATAAGGCACCTAAACTGGAGAAAAGATGACTCATGATGATGATGATGATGATTTACCATCCAACTGTATCTTGATAGTGTAGGCCACAGCATCCACCACAGCATCCACCTGCCACAGCATCCACCTGTTCCATTAGCTGGGCTAGATCTTTTGATAAAAGGAGGATATCGTCTGGTTAGGTTAGTGATAAGAACTGAGACCCATAAAGAAGGGGTCTCATAAAGAAACTTGAATAGTGATCTGAGTCTCCTCGTGAGGGCTCTCTAAGGGAAGAGCAGGGTCCGAAGGGGAGACTCTGGAATTGTAGATGGACCTGGTGGACCGAAAATCTCAGATACTTCTGTAACAGTTGTAGTACAGGTATGTGCAAGTAAGCATCCCTGAATCCCCGGGTACGTCTAATTCTGCTGTTCTAGGGAATCAAGTCTGACTTTCCTCCTGTAACGCAGGAAATTGCTTTCTGTAACCTTTCTGCAAAAAGTAATTTACCATCAAAAAAAGGTATTTATACTAATTTTGTTTTAAAAAAGTGTCAGCTGCCCGTAGTTCTGACCACAATACCCATACGGCTATCACAAGTAGTGACATTGATCTTGCGAAGTAACAAATTGTATCCATCGCCGTCTCAGCAGTGAAGTCTGCTAAGAGCCATAATTCATCCAAAGCCTTGACTATATTTTCCCTAGGAACATTTTGATGAATCACTGTTTCCATGTTTTCGGTCCATGCCCACAGGACTTTGGATACAGATAAGGCAATTGCTGACTTCCAGGCGTTTACCCGCCATTTGGTAAGCTCCTTTAAGTTGGGGTCTATTCATGTGTCTAAAGGATCCTCAATTGAGGCTGAATTATCAATTGGTGAGATGAAATTCTTTGTTATACCAACCACTGCCGCGTCTACCTCCAGTGGACCGTCTGGCATTGCAGAATCTTTTTCCGATCGTGGATAAAGTTTTCCTAGGCAATTGAGAGAAAAAAACATTTTCAACAACAAAAAACAATTTTTTTATTTTTTCCTTTCCTCATCAACAATGTCTCTGATATCATCCATCAGGGTAAGCCTATGTTTTCCCGCTTGCGACCTGAAAGTTTCACAATTTTGCCATGATTTTGACGCAACTTAAATGCCTGTGTATTCTTGAGGTCTATGGACCTCAAGTCACATCAAAGTAGGACCAAAGAAGTGCAGGGACTACTCTGAAGAGAGAGATGGTGAATGTGAAGAACTACAGTCAGGTCCATAAATATTGGGATATCGACACAATTCTAATCTTTTTGGCTCTATACACCACCACAATGGATTTGAAATGAAACGAACAAAGTGTGCTTTAACTGCAGACTTTCTGCTTTAATTTGAGGGTATTTACATCCAAATCAAGGGAACGGCATAGGAATTACAACAGTTTGTATATGTGCCACCCACTTTTTAAGGGACCAAAAGTAATGGGACAGATTAACAATAATCCATCAAACTTTCACTTTTTAATACTTGGTTGCAAATCCTTTGCAGTCAATTACAGCCTTAAGTCTGGAACACATAGACATCACCAGACGTTGTGTTTCATCCCTGGTGATGCTCTGCCAGGCCTCTACTGCAACTGTCTTCAGGTCCTGCTTGTTCTTGGGGCATTTTCCTTTCAGTTTTGTCTTCAGCAAGTGAAAAGCATGCTCAATCGGATTCAGGTCAGGTGATTGACTTGGCCATTGCATAACATTCCACTTCTTTCGCTTAAAAAACTCTTTGGTTGCTTTCGCAGTATGTTTCGAGTCATTGTCCATCTGCACTGTGAAGCGCCGTCCAATGAGTTCTGAAGCCTTTTGCTGAAAATGAGCAGATAATATTGCCCGAAACACTTCAGAATTCATCCTGCTGCTTTTGTCAGCAGCCACATCATCAATAAATACAAGAGAACCAGTTCCATTGGCAGCCATACATGCCCACGACACTACCACCACCATGCTTCACTGATGAGGTGGTATGCTTTGGATCATGAGCAGTTCCTTTCCTTCTCCATACTCTTCTCTTCCCATCACTCTGGTACAAGTTGATCTTGGTCTCATCTGTCCATAGGATGTTGTTCCAGAACTGTGAAGGCTTTTTTAGATGTTGTTTGTCAAACTCTAATCTGGCCTTCCTGTTTTTGAGGCTCACCAATGGTTTACATCTTGTGGTGAACCCTCTGTATTCACTCTGGTGAATTCTTCTCTTGATTGTTGACTTTGACACACATACACCTACCTCCTGGAGAGTGTTCTTGATCTGGCCAACTGTTGTGAAGGGTGTTTTCTTCACCACGGAAAGAATTCTTCGGTCATCCACCACAGATGTTTTCCATGGTCTTTTGGTGTTGCTGAGCTCACCGTTGCATTCTTTCTTTTTATGGATGTTCCAAACAGTTGATTTGGCCACACCTAATGTTTTTGCTATCTCTCTGATGGGTTTGTTTTGTTTTTTCAGCCTAATGATGGCTTGCTTCACTGATAGTGACAGCTCTTTAGATCTCATACTGAGAGTTGACAGCAACAGATTCCAAATGCAATTAGCACACTTGAAATGAACTGTGGACCTTTTATCTGCTCCTTGTAAATGGGATAATGAGGGAATAACACACACCTGGCCATGGAACAGCTGAGCAGCCAATTGTCCCATTACTTTTGGTCCCTTAAAAAGTGGGAGACACATATACAAACTGTTGTAATTCCTACACCGTTCACCTGATTTGGATGTAAATACCCTCAGATTAAAGCTGAAAGTCTGCAGTTCAAGCACATCTTGTTCGTTTCATTTCATATCCATTGTGGTGGTGTATAGAGCCAAAAAGATTAGAATTGTGTTGATGTCTCAATATTTATGGACCTGACTGTATGTCTTTTCACGGATGAACCCTCATCGCTTGCATGGTATTCTGATCTGGATAGTGCCCTAGCTGGGGCCCTCATAGGCTTGTTTATGTCGTCTTGATGTCTGCTTGGACTTCTTCTGGTGTACAAGGCTGAGATATATAAACGTACCAGCATAAGTGCTCTCTTTTTTTTTTTTACCTCACCTGGACGACGGAAGTTGGAGAGGGTCTTGTTC
Source organism: Aquarana catesbeiana (assembly GCF_042186555.1). NCBI lineage: Eukaryota > Metazoa > Chordata > Amphibia > Anura > Ranidae > Aquarana > Aquarana catesbeiana. Next base: position 39,795,628 of record NC_133326.1, read on the forward strand.
GGGTGGTGTACTGCTTATTTTAGGCAACAGACAGAAAAGGCAGCTAAAGAAAGATAAAGGAGTTAGCAACTGGTATTTCAGCTGGAGCAAGGAAACAGTATTCTCGAGTAAAGAAAAAGAAAGAGATTACATTTATCATTGGCAAAAAACACGGTCCCCTCCAGGAGCTTCCCTGCATGGGCAACCTCCTCAGATGACAACAGGCTGCCATGCTGAAACCCCCCAGCAATAAATAATGGAGAGGGGAGGAAGATACAACCCTCTAAAAAATGATTTTGACAAACAATGGCAAAAATGTAAAATTTGCCCCTTTTCAAGATGGGAACCACAACCTCAGGTTTTTTCTTTTTTTAAATAAAGGACTTGTCAAAAACTTTTTTTTTTGGGTGAATGAATAGCAGTTCAATGTACTCCATATTCATTCACATAGAGGGAGAAGGGATTTTTGGGGCTTCTTTATTAAAAGGGGCTTCCAGATTGCGATAAGCCCCCATCCGCAGGCCTCCACAACGACCACCAGGATTGTGGGGAAAAGGCCCTTATCTCAATCAACATGGAGACAAGGTGCATTGCCCCAAAGCACCCTCTCAGGTTGAGGGCATGTGGCCTGGCATGGTTAAGGAGGGGGGCACTCACTCACTAGACTGCATGCTCAGATAAGGGCCTGGTACAGATTTTCGGGGGGGGGGGCACACAGTTTTTTCTTTAAATTTTGGCATGGGGTTTCCTCTAAAATCCATACCAGACCCAAAGAGCCTGGGATCAAGCTGTTTTATTTGAAATATTTTAATGCCGGCACTGGATTGTTTATATTCTGCTGTCAGCTGGGAATCCCTCTAACAGCTGAGGAGTGATTGGTTGTTAAACAAGAGGCCCCCTCGCTCTTTAACCACTTAAGGACCGCCTAACGCCGATTTACGTCGGCAAGGCGGCACGGGCAGGCAAAATCACGTACATGTACGTGATTTGCCTCTCGCGGGTGGGGGGTCCGATCGGACCCCCCCCGGTGCCCGAAGCGGTCCCGTTCTGTTCCCCGGCGATCCGAGATGAGGGGGAGGCCATCCGTTCGTGGCCCCCCCCTCGCGATCGCCGCTGGCCAATGGGAACACTCCTTTGCTGCTGTATGCTAAACAGCAGCAAAGGAAATGATGTCATCTCCCCTCGGCTCGGTATTCCGTTCCAGCGCCGAGGGGAGAAGACATCAATGTAAGTGCACAACACACTACACACACAGTAGAACATGCCAGGCACACAAAACACCCCGATCCCCCCCCCGATCGCCCCCCGATCCCCCCCCAATCACCCCCCCCCCTGTCACAAACTGACACCAGCAGGTTTTTTTTTTTTTTTTCTGATTACTGCATAGTGTCAGTTTGTGACAGTTACAGTGTTGGGACAGTGAGTATTACCCCCCTTTAGGTCTAGGATACCCCCCTAACCCCCCCTAATAAAGTTTTAACCCCTTGATCACCCCCCATCGCCAGTGTCGCTAAGCGATCATTTTTCTGATCGCTGTATTAGTGTCACTGGTGACGCTAGTTAGTGAGGTAAATATTTAGGTTCGCCGTCAGCGTTTTATAGTGACAGGGACCCCCATATACTACCTAATAAATGTTTTAACCCCTTGATTGCCCCCTAGTTAACCCTTTCACCACTGATCACCGTATAACCGTTACGGGTGACGCTGGTTAGTTTGTTTATTTTTTATAGTGTCAGGGCACCCGCCGTTTATTACCGAATAAAGGTTTAGCCCCCTGATCGCCCGGCGGTGATATGCGTCGCCCCAGGCAGCGTCAGATTAGCGCCAGTACCGCTAACACCCACGCACGCAGCATACGCCTCCCTTAGTGGTATAGTATCTGTACGGATCAATATCTGATCCAATCAGATCTATACTGGCGTCCCCAGCAGTTTAGGGTTCCCAAAAACACAGTGTTAGCGGGATCAGCCCAGATACCCGCTAGCACCTGCGTTTTGCCCCTCCGCCCAGCCCACCCAAGTGCAGTATCGATCGATCACTGTCACTTACAAAACACTAAATGCATAACTGCAGCGTTCGCAGAGTCAGGCCTGATCCCTACGATCGCTAACAGTTTTTTTGGTAGCATTTTGGTGAACTGGCAAGCAAGCACCAGGCAGCGTCAGGTTAGCGCCAGTAGCGCTAACACCCACGCACGCACCGTACACCTCCCTTAGTGGTATAGTATCTGATCAGATCAATATCTGATCCGATCAGATCTATACTAGCGTCCCCAGCAGTTTAGGGTTCCCAAAAACGCAGTGTTAGCGGGATCAGCCCAGATACCTGCTAGCACCTGCGTTGTGCCCCTCCGCCCGGCCCAGCCCAGCCCACCCAAGTGCAGTATCGATCGATCACTGTCACTTACAAGGCACTAAACGCATAACTGCAGCGTTCGCAGAGTCAGGCCTGATCCCTGCGATCGCTAACAGTTTTTTTGGTAGCATTTTGGTGAACTAGCAAGCACCGGCCCCAGGCAGCGTCAGGTTAGCGCCAGTACCACTAACACCCACGCACGCAGCATACGCCTCCTTTAGTGGTATAGTATCTGAACGGATCAATATCTGATCCGATCAGATCTATACTAGCGTCCCCAGCAGTTTAGGGTTCCCAAAAACGCAGTGTTAGCGGGATCAGCCCAGATACCTGCTAGCACCTGCGTTTTGCCCCTCCGCCCGGCCCAGTCCAGCCCACCCAAGTGCAGTATCGATCGATCACTGACACTTACAAAACACTAAACGCATAACTGCAGCGTTCGCAGAGTCAGACCTGATCCCTGCGATCGCTAACAGTTTTTTTGGAAGCTTTTTATTGAACTGGCAAGCACCAGCGGCCTAGTACACCCCGGTCGTAGTCAAACCAGCGCTGCAGTAACACTTGGTGACGTGGCAAGTCCCATAAGTGAAGTTGAAGCTGGTGAGGTGGCAAGCACAAGTAGTGTCCCGCTGCCACCAAAAAGACAAACACAGGCCCGTCGTGCCCATAGTGCCCTTCCTGCTGCATTCGCCAATCCTAATTGGGAACCCACCACTTCTGCAGTGCCCGTACTTCCCCCATTCACATCCCCAACCAAATGCAGTCGGCTGCATGAGAGGCATTTTCTTTATGTCCTCCCGAGTACCCCTACCCAACGAACCCCCAAAAAAGATGTTGTGTCTGCAGCAAGCGCGAATATAGGCGTGACACCCGCTATTATTGTCCCTCCTGTCCTGACAATCCTGGTCTTTGCATTGGTGAATGTTTTGAACGCTACCATTCACTAGTTGAGTATTAGCGTAGGGTACAGCATTGCACAGACTAGGCACACTTTCACAGGGTCTCCCAAGATGCCATCGCATTTTGAGAGACCCGAACCTGGAACCGGTTACCGTTATAAAAGTTAGTTACAAAAAAAGTGTAAAAAAAAAATATATATATATAAAATAAAAAAAAATAGTTGTCGTTTTATTGTTCTCTCTCTCTATTCTCTCTCTCTATTGTTCTGCTCTTTTTTTACTGTATTCTATTCTGCAGTGTTTTATTGTTATTGTTATTATGTTTTATCATGTTTGTTTTTCAGGTATGTAATTATTTATACTTTACTGTTTACTGTGCTTTATTGTTAACCATTTTTTTGTCTTCAGGTACGCCATTCACAACTTTGAGTGGTTATACCAGAATGATGCCTGCAGGTTTAGGTATCATCTTGGTATCATTCTTTTCAGCCAGCGGTCGGCTTTCATGTAAAAGCAATCCTAGCGGCTAATTAGCCTCTAGACTGCCTTTACAAGCCGTGGGAGGGAATGCCCCCCCCCCACCGTCTTCCGTGTTTTTCTCTGGCTCTCCTGTCTCAACAGGGAACCTGAGAATGCAGCCGGTGATTCAGCCAGCTGACCATAGAGCTGATCAGAGACAAGAGTGGCTCCAAACATCTCTATGGCCTAAGAAACCGGAAGCTACGAGCATTTTATGACTTAGATTTCGCCGGATGTAAATAGCGCCATTGGGAAATTGGGGAAGCATTTTATCACACCGATCTTGGTGTGGTCAGATGCTTTGAAGGCAGAGGAGAGATCTAGGGTCTAATAGACCCCAATTTTTTCAAAAAAGAGTACCTGTCACTACCTATTGCTATCATAGGGGATATTTACATTCCCCGAGATAACAATAAAAATGATTTAAAAAAAAAAAAAATGAAAGGAACAGTTTAAAAATAAGATAAAAAAGCAAAAAAATAATAAAGAAAAAAAAAAAAAAAAAAAAAGCACCCCTGTCGCCCCCTGCTCTTGCGCTAAGGCGAACGCAAGCGGCGGTCTGTCGTCAAACGTAAACAGCAATTGCACCATGCATGTGAGGTATCGCCGCGAAGGTCAGATCGAGGGCAGTAATTTTTGCAGTAGACCTCCTCTGCAAATCTAAAGTGGTAACCTGTAAAGGCTTTTAAAGGCTTTTAAAAATGTATTTATTTTGTTGCCACTGCACGTTTGTGCGCAATTGTAAAGCATGTCATGTTTGGTATCCATGTACTCGGTCTAAGATCATCTTTTTTATTTCATCAAACATTTGGGCAATATAGTGTGTTTTAGTGCATTAAAATTTAAAAAAGTGTGTTTTTTCCCCAAAAAATGCGTTTGAAAAATCGCTGCGCAAATACTGTGTGAAAAAAAAAAATGAAACACCCACCATTTTAATCTGTAGGGCATTTGCTTTAAAAAAATATATAATGTTTGGGGGTTCAAAGTAATTTTCTTGCAAAAAAAAAAAACTTTTTCATGTAAAAAATAAGTGTCAGAAAGGGCTTTGTCTTCAAGTGGTTAGAAGAGTGGGTGATGTGTGACATAAGCTTCTAAATGTTGTGCATAAAATGCCAGGACAGTTCAAAACCCCCCCCAAATGACCCCATTTTGGAAAGTAGACACCCCAAGCTATTTGCTGAGAGGCATGTCGAGTCCATGGAATATTTTATATTGCGACACAAGTTGCGGGAAAGAGACAAATTTTTTTTTTTTTTTTTTTTTTTGCACAAAGTTGTCACTAAATGATATATTGCTCAAACATGCCATGGGAATATGTGAAATTACACCCCAAAATACATTCTGCTGCTTCTCCTGAGTACGGGGATACCACATGTGTGAGACTTTTTGGGAGCCTAGCCGCGTACGGGACCCCGAAAACCAAGCACCGCCTTCAGGCTTTCTAAGGGCGTGAATTTTTGATTTCACTCTTCACTGCCTATCACAGTTTCGGAGGCCATGGAATGCCCAGGTGGCACAAAACCCCCCCAAATGACCCCATTTTGGAAAGTAGACACCCCAAGCTATTTGCTGAGAGGTATAGTGAGTATTTTGCAGACCTCACTTTTTGTCACAAAGTTTTGAAATTTGAAAAAAGAAAAAAAAAAAAAGTTTTTTCTTGTCTTTCTTCATTTTCAAAAACAAATGAGAGCTGCAAAATACTCACCATGCCTCTCAGCAAATAGCTTGGGGTGTCTACTTTCCAAAATGGGGTCATTTGGGGGGGTTTTGTGCCACCTGGGCATTCCATGGCCTCCGAAACGGTGTTAGGCAGTGAAGAGTAAAATCAAAAATTCACGCCCTTAAAAACGCTGAAGGCGGTGATTGGTTTTCGGGGTCCCGTACGCGGCTAGGCTCCCAAAAAGTCTCACACATGTGGTATCCCCGTACTCAGGAGAAGCAGCTAAATGTATTTTGGGGTGCAATTCCACATAGGCCCATGGCCTGTGTGAGCAATATATCATTTAGTGACAACTTTGTGCAAAAAAAAAAAAAAAAAAAAAAAAGTGTCACTTTCCCGCAACTTGTGTCAAAATATAAAATATTCCATGGACTCAATATGCCTCTCAGCAAATAGCTTGGGGTGTCTACTTTCCAAAATGGGGTCATTTGGGGGGGGGTTGTGCCACCTGGGCATTCCATGGCCTCCGAAACTGTGATAGGCAGTGAAGAGTGAAATCAAAAAGTTACACCCTTAGAAATCCTGAAGGCAGTGATTGGTTTTCGGGGTCCCATACGCGGCTAGGCTCCCAAAAAGTCCCACACATGTGGTATCCCCGTACTCAGGAGAAGTAGCTGAATATATTTTGGGGTGCAATTCCACATAGGCCCATGGCCTGTGTGAGCAATATATCATTTAGTGACAACTTTTTGTAAATATTTTTTTTTTTTTTGTCATTATTCAATCACTTGGGACAAAAAAAATAAATATTCAATGGGTTCAACATGCCTATCAGCAATTTCCTTGGGGTGTCTACTTTCCAAAATGGGGTCATTTGGGGGAGGGTTTGTACTGCCCTGCCATTTTAGCACCTCAAGAAATGACATAGGCAGTCATAAACTAAAAGCTGTGTAAATTCCAGAAAATGTACCCTAGTTTGTAGACGCTATAACTTTTGCGCAAACCAATAAATATACGCTTATTGACATTTTTTTTACCAAAGACATGTGGCCGAATACATTTTGGCCTAAATGTATGACTAAAATTGAGTTTATTGGATTTTTTTTATAACAAAAAGTAGAAAATATCATTTTTTTTCAAAATTTTCGGTCTTTTTCCGTTTATAGCGCAAAAAATAAAAACTGCAGAGGTGATCAAATACCATCAAAAGAAAGCTCTATTTGTGGGAAGAAAAGGACGCAAATTTCGTTTGGGTACAGCATTGCATGACCGCGCAATTAGCAGTTAAAGCGACGCAGTGCCAAATTGGAAAAAGACCTCTGGTCCTTAGGCAGCATAATGGTCCGGGGCTCAAGTGGTTAACAGCCAGTAATTCTTCACAATTAATTCAAATAGATTTGACATTTTCGATTTGAACTTGATTAGAATACTTCAAATCCATTGCAAAAAAAAATAGAATCTGGCCAAAATGAATAAATAAAACAAAACTAAACTTTCCTATGAATGCAACTAAACTGAATTAATAGCTTAACAAATTGATCTGAAATGAAACACATGTTTTTGTTCTGTATATGTCTAGCTTTCAAAGATAGAATGTTTATCAACTTTAATCCTGGCTTCCCATATCTCATAAAGGTTCATGCCAAACTGTTGATATGGTGATTATATGATTGGAAACTACTCTGATTGGTTCCTGATTGTCAGGGGGGATTGGAACTGTTAAGCTTTGTACACACGATCGAATTGTTGGCCTACAAAACCGTGGAATTTTGTCCGAAGGGGCATTGGCCCAAACCTGTCTTGCATATACATGGCAAGGAATTGTTGGCCAACAAATACGAACGTAGTGATGACTACGTTGTTTTTCAGCTCTTTAGCGCCACCCTTTGGGCTCCTTCTGCTAATTTCGTGTTAGTAGAAGCTTGGTGAGTGTTGATTCACGCTTTTCCTTTTGCACTTTTCATTTCGCACTTTTCATTTCATACTTTACAGTTCTTTCTGAATGGCCGTACGTCAACCAGCCATGTTGAGGAATCGGAGGAGATAACGTGTTATTTATTGTTGGCCTTGGAGTTATTGCTTTGACATTATTTTTTTGGTTGAATAATGATTTGATTCGATATATTTTCTATATTTTTGGATGAATAGAATGCACTTTTGGTTAAGTTCTATTGGCAGATAGCATGTCTAATTTTATTTGTTTTCTTTTTTTAATGCACAATAAGAAAATTGTGTAGAATAATACTTGGTTATGTTTTACTTCAAATGACAGTTTGGGAGTATGCAGTTACATTTTAAAAAATACAATGTAAAATTGACAAAGGACACCAACATAGTTGTATCTTTGATCTTAAAAACTACGGGATAATGGTGTTGTGGTAATTTGCCCAAATAAAAAAAAAAGCATAATAATATTATTCTTGATTTTACTAGAAAAAAAAGCCTTTGAAAATGTATTTGCAATAACTCCATCAGTATCACCAGCAAAGCAGCTTCATTATTATCCCGTTAAAGAAGAAGAGAATTGTGCGCTGCATTTTGAGATTTCATCATTTGCCACGTCACAAATGTTAATTCTCCATTACAAACGCATCTCGCCTCAGCCCCGGGGGAGACACCGTGCTTGAGATCCCCACAAGTCCCCAGTAGAGGCTGAGCTTATCCTCAGGACAGAGTTGTAAGTTTCTGACCTGTCACTATTTTTGTTAGACTTTTTCATTTCCTTTTACAAGGCATCGTTATTAACATTTGATATCTCTTACAGTACATCATTATATTACACTCCTGATGAGTGGCTGAAACGCCATGAAACGCGCCGAGTGCTATTTGATACAAAAAATTTTTTATTTGACTCTATTGTGTGTACATGCATGTATTTCAAGTGTATTACATTGTTGTTCATGTCTATTATGTCATTTTATTAACTGTATATGCTATGAGCAAGATAATTCTAGTGTAAGTCATGTGACTACCAATTATTTGTTTTAATGTATCTTCAACAGTTATAAATGAATTTCAGACTGTGAATAATAAATCTATTCATTGTACATACATGCGTGTACCCATTTCTATTAAAATTGTTTATGGCGGGCCTCATTTAAAGTCCGATTTTTCTCTCTTTCCCAAACTAGTTTACAAGACCGACCACTTCTGGCTCGTCCTTGCTTCCGAGCATGCGTGTTTGTACTTTGTACTTTTTGTCCGACTAACTTGTGTACACACGCTCGGAAAATCCGACAACACACATTTGTCCGTGGAAAATTTAAAAACCTGTGATCCAAAATTTGTCCGTGGAAAATCCGCCAACAATTGTCCGATGGAGCATACACATGGTTGGATTTTCCGCCAACAGCCTGTCATCACACATTTCCCGTCGGAAAATCCGATCGTGTGTACGGGCCTTTAGTGAAAGCAGGGATTGAGAATAAAGGTATCAACTGGTGGCTTTCAAAAGTAATTTTTCATTAACATTGTCCTGTGCTGGGGAACAGTCATACCAAAATTGGGACTGGAAGGGGTTAAATCAATAACCATTGTATTCAGCAAAAGTGTTTTAAAACGTAAGTGTGGTCCCGAGGACAAAAGTAAAAACGCTTTAAAAAAAAAAGCATTTTAGAGATACTGACATTTGAAAAGCTAATGCTTTTTAAATGTCAGTATCTCAGTGCAAGTCAAGTTTTCTTGTCATGTGGGCCTGTTCAATTAGCAGTTTAGCAATGGAGTATTGGAATTTGCAAAGTTTCAAACTTAACATTTGTATCTGCATCCAGCTCATGCGCCTGTTCAGTTCTTACAATAAACATTTGCAAATTCAGTAATCATTTTTTAATTATAGACACAGTTATTGAATTTCCTCTATGTAGTGAATTATAGCTAACAATGTAAAAATGTCATAAAATATCTTGGTTAATATGTTGTAGTTTCATTTTTTTCACAATACTAAGGACTCATGTTGACAGGTGTTCTTTTCAAATGCTGCTTTTGCTAATTGAATGGAAGGACATGTGTTCAAATGGCAAATGCAGCTTTTGACAAGAAAAGGCTTCTTTTGACCTCCTTTGTTTTCCTTATAGGAAATGCTACATTTAAATAAAGGCAAGTCAAACGTCACTTCTGAACTGGCATGCTTAAAACTAATAATAGTCCGAATCTTTGTACTATTTCATCTGCATACGTTACCCTTTGAGATTGTCTTTTTTGTCTCCTGCACTCCTTTAAACTTGAATAAAGACGTAAAGTAAAAAAAAAAATAGCATCCTGTAAAAAAAAGACAAAAAAAACTAATAATGGTGAATAAAAGTTCTTAATATAGCTCAATAAAATATAATAATTTAATAATGGCCAACCACCCTCTGGCTGATTGGCCAGAAGGGGAGCCATTCACCGGGTCCGGCAGACACGATGTCCCCCGGTCACCCACAATCGTTCCCGGAAGAGGCAGAACAGCGATCTGCCTATGTAAACAAGGCAGATCGCCGTTCTGTCAGAGGGAAATAGAGAGATCTTGTGTTCCTGCTAGGCAGGAACACAGATCTCGTTCTTTGCCCAGTCAGACCATCCCCCACACAGTTAGCAAGCACTCCCTAGGGACACACTTAACCCTTTGATCACCCCGGTGTTAACCCCTTCCCTGCCAGTGTCATTAGTACAGTGACAATGCATATTTTTAGCACTGATCGCTGTATTAGTGTCACTGGTCCCCAAAGAAGTGTCAGTTAGGTGTCCGATTTGTCTGCCGCAATGTCACAGTCTTGATAACATTCGCTGATGGCCGCCATTACTAATACAAAAATGAAAAAATAAAAAAATTCCATAAAAATTGTTGCTTTTTTTCATAGCGCAAAGAATAAAAACCGCAGAGGTGATCAAATACCACCAAAAGAAAGCTCTATTTGTGGAAAAAAAGGACATACATTTTATTTGGGTAAAGCGTCGCATGACCGCGCAATTGTCAGGTAAAGGAACGCAGTGCCCTATCGCAAAAAATGGCCTGGTTAGGAAGTGGGTAAAACTTTCCGGAGCTGAAGTGGTTAAGCCCTGGTTCACACTGACTGCGGGAATTAAATCGTGTGAGTTCAGCTGAACTCATACGATTTCATTCCTGCATGTCAGTCCCGACTTCTGAGGGAGATTTCAGAGACATCTGTGCGGGTTTCTGTACAGATGTCAATGGAAATCACACCCCGAAATTGCCAAAAGTATTACAGAAACTTTTGGGAATCGCAAATGCAGCGTGGCACCGATTCGGACGCTGCCATTGCCAGATTGATTTAGCATGCGATTTAACAAGCAATTTTAATTTTTCTCCTAAATAGACTCTAATGCCATGTACACAGGATCGGAAATGCCATCAGCAAAACTCCGATAAGAGCTTTTTGTCAGAAAATTTAACCGTGTGTATGCTCCATCGGTCTTTTGCTGGTGGAATTCCAATCAGCAAAAGATTGGGAGCATGTTCTCTATTTTTCAGTCGAGGAAAAGTTCCTATCCGAAAATGTGTTTGTCTATATCATGCATGCTCGGAAATAATTTGACGCATGCTCGGAAGCATTGAACTTCATTTTCTCGGCTCGTCGTAGTGTTGTACGTCACTGCGTTCTTGGCGGTCGAAAGTTCAGAGAACTTTTGTGTGACCATGTGTATGCAAGGCAAGCTTGAGTGGAATTCCATCGGAAAAACCATCCAAGTTTTTTCTGACGGAAATTCCGATCGTGTGTACGTGGCATAAGAGATAAGTAGAAAAAAAGTGAAAAATATAGACCAAAAAATTTGACTTTTTGGTCTGTATTTTTCACTTCTTCGTTAGGGATGTGATGCTTGTAATACCCACTCAAGCCATTTCTGTATTAGTTAATAAAAGACAGCATGGTTGTAGGGCTTATCAAAACAACAATTAAACAATAAAATAAACAATTTTGTTCTTTTGATTCTCTTTACTCCAACACATTGTTAGTTGGTTGCTGGAGATCAAATAGGGTCCGATTTTCTAAAGTCTTTGTAAAGAAAGCTGTGTGGAACTGTGATTATTACAGTCATATAATCATCAAGTTGATTGTTCTGCGTTCAAGTGAGTTAAATATCAGTACAGATGAATAAAAAAAGTAATAGGCTTCCTTGCTAGGTTGGCTACATGATTGTAGAGGTGCACCTCAGGCCTTGCTGCCCTCTTCGGATATGGGGAATCCTATGAACTTGGTGACAAAAAACAAGAAGGCTACACAAGCCTCGTGCATTTCCTACAGTACCATTTATTGAAATACATAAAACACAATGCAATATACTCACAAATCCAGCTCGGTATCAGGCTCAAATACATAAAGCAAAGCCAGTTCCAATAATAGGCTCCAATCACAGCACAAGGTTGGCATCAGCAACATCACAGAGCAGAACCCAGCTGCGGCCCATCCATTAGGGGCGCCGCCCCCTCTTTCCAGGCCACCATCCTATATGCAATGGATAGATTAATGCATAGCACCGGGGCACTTTCAGGACACCGGGCGCATTAATTTGTCCTTCATTATGATCTGATCCATATAGATGTATATAAAATGCACTTTTTTTCTATCAAAAAGCATTTCCCAGTGCTAAACCTTTTATCTGATTTCTAAATTGCTGCATTTGTGAATTCCAAAAGCCAATATAAAGGAATAGTAGTGGTAAAAAAAAAGCACTTGTGTGTTAAACCAATCTTGTTTTTTTGTACAATTCTCCTTTAAGGGGGCATGGCAAGGAGTGTGTCCTATGCCTGCATACTTTTGCTGATAGGTGTCCCTCATTCCCATCTCAAAGAGTTGAGAGGTATGGCAGCAACTGCGACCAAAATCTCTGAGGAATGTTTCCAACACCTTGTTGAATCTATACCACGAAGAATGAAGGCAGTTCTGAAGGCAAAGGGGGGTCCAACCCAGTATTAGCAAGGTGTACCTAAGAAAGTGCCTGGTGAGTGTATAGCGCCAACAGTTTGCACAGAAACAGTACAGTTACAATACAATAAAATACAAGAGGGTTAGAATAGCCTTGCTCATTAGAGCTTACAATTTAATAGGGTGGGGCAAGATAAGACACTATCTTTGTAAGTTTAACTCTTTTTTTGTCTCCCTGGCAGCAGAGTTTGTTCTGTCACTCTCTTACTTTTGTTTCTTCCCTCCCTAATTTGTCCTTCTTTGGCACAGCCTGTGTTATTCCTGTTGCTTCCTCACCCTCAGCAGCAATAAATCTTGAGGTTGTCTATAGGGATGGGCGAACGGTTCGGCCCGAGCATAAGTATGGGCTGAATTTTCGTTGTGCGCATGTTTGGTGTTCGACCGTTTGTTCGGCCCCCGAACCGACCACTATGCATTGCGGTGCTGAACAGTGCACTGCAAGCCCTGATTGGCTGAAGCAGTGAAAGCTTCAGCCAATCAGGGCACAGAACACTGTCAGAGTCTTTATTGGACACTGTCATCATGACTTTATCCAATCATGGCTCATACCAGCCCACAGTATAAAAGTATTCTTTCAAAGGCAGCCATTTTCGGTGTGATTTTGGTGTGGAGAGAGATAGAACAGGGCTCTGTTCAGTGCTATTAGTTAGTTAGTGTACTATACTGTGCTATTTTGCTTCAATTGTCAGTGTAGAATATTAGTTTAGTGTCAGTCTAGGGATAGTGTGAGTGTAGAGGACCATCATTCAGCTTTGCATAGTGTGCAGCTAGAGTAGGGACAGCTCAGATAGTTTCACTGTAGTGAGACCGTGTCATTCATACATACATTAGTGTAGAGTAGGGACAGCTCAGATAGTTTCAGTGTAGTGTAGTGAGACTGTGTCAGTAATCTTGACATTAGTGTATAGCTAGAGTAGGGACAGTTCAGAACAGCGTCTATTTGATTGTGCTACTGCCAGTTTAACTCCATTTGCTTCTGTGTGCATCACTGCCAGTTTAACGCCATATAGTTCTGTGTGCGTTACTGCCAGTTTAACACCATTTACTTCTGTGTGCATCACTGCCAGTTTAACGCCATATAGTTCTGTGTGCATTACTGCCAGTTTAAAGTCTTATAGGGCGTACACACGGTCGGACTTTGTTCGGACATTCCGACAACAAAATCCATGGATTTTTTCCGACGGATGTTGGCTCAAACTTGTCTTGCATACACACGGTCACACAAAGTTGTCGGAAAATCCGATCGTTCTGAACGCGGTGACATAAAACACGTACGTCGGGACTATAAACGGGGCAGTGGCCAATAGCTTTCATCTCTTTATTTATTCTGAGCATGCATGGCACTTTGTCCGTCGGATTTGTGTACACACGATCGGAATTTCCAACAACGGATATTGTTGTCGGAAAATGTTATCTCCTGCTCTCCAACTTTGTGTGTCGGAAAATCCGATGGAAAATGTCCGATGGAGCCCACACACGGACGGAATTTCCGACAACACGCTCCGATCGGACATTTTCCATCGGAAAATCCGACCGTGTGTAGGGGGCATTATAGTTCTGTGTGCGTTACTGCCAGTTTAAGGCCATATAGTTCTGTGTGGGTTACTGCCAGTTTAACGTCATATAGTTCTGTGTGCGTTACTGCAAGTTTAATGCCATTTACTTCTGTGTGTGTTACTGCAAGTTTAATGCCATATAGTTCTGTGCGTCACTGTATGTTTGGCGCATTATATTGCAGTATATTATAGTGTATCTATGGAGTGTGTCTGTGTAGTGTGAGTACACCACTTTACATTGATTAAAGTGCATCTACGTACAGATTTCAACTTCTTCTTTACATTTGCTTATAAGCACCACCCCCTCCCTCCAAATAATGTCTGGGAGAACAACAAGGAGAGGCAGATGTTCCCTTGGCACTGTAAGGTGGACGTGGTGGTCAGTCCTCAGGCAGGGCATCATTTCCTCTGTTTAGTGAGTTTGCCCATGCTATCCAGCCACAGCATGCAGAGGAGGTGGTGGACTGGCTTACTAAACCTTCCTCATCCTCCTCATCCTCTGTCACGCAAGCAGAGACAAGTGTGCAGTCCCCTGCAGTTGTCAGAGTGGATTAACCTACCTCCTTGTCCACATCTATAGCTGCCATAGCCTCACCATCAGCCATGTAGGAGTCAGTTATTTGACCCCCAGCATCAGCCACTTGCTCCTTGATGATTCCCAGCCATTACTGGATTCAGATGTTGGTTCTGAGGTTGTGGATGACAGGAACATGAGCCTAGAGAGAGAGAGGAGAACACTGGTAGACAAATTGGCATTCATGTTCCCCCAGCCACAGCGTATTGCCAAGTTGTCTTCAGTGGTTATGATGATGATTGAGGAGATGGAGATGATGATGATGATGAGGTCACTGATGCAACTTGGGTGCCAGATAGAGCAGAGGAGGAACCTGAAGGTGAGTCACAACCCCAAGGAGGACGACATCAAGAAAAAGTAGAGAGCAGCCACCCTATTCCATCACATTCTGCAGCTATCTCTTGGCCCAGTCTCCAAAGCTCAGCTATCTGGGCCTTTTTCAGCACATCTGCAGCAGATCGTACTGTTGCTATTCGCAAACTGTGTCTCAGGCACATCAATGTGGCAAAAACACCAGCCATTTGGGTACCATATGCTTAACAAGGCATTTAACGTCCAATCACTCAGCCCGTTGGCAAGAGCACTGTCTGTCCCGCTATACCGTGTCATTACCTCTCAGCAGCCTCCACTGACGGTGATGATGTTATAGTACAGGGTGTCTCAGGTCCTAGCAGCACATCTGCCAGCAGCACACCACCAGCTGTAGACTGTAGCCGGCAAATTTCTCTGCCCCATCTGCTGCAGCGGACAAAAAAAAATACAGTCCCTGCCACCCACATGCCCAGCATCTAAATGCAAGCTTGTCAAAGCTGTTGGCTCTCCAACTTCTGCCTTCTAGCCTGGTGGATTCTGCCCCCTTCCTTAAATTCTCACAATGTGCTGTACCACAATGGCAGGTTCCCAGTCGCTACTACTTTTCACGTATGGTCGTTCCTTCAGTTTTTGCCATGACTATACATTCTGAGTATTGGCAACTGTAATTAAAGCGGAACTTCACTCTCTCAATTAACATTGACTGTTTTATTCCCTATGCTGCTAGCATTAGTAAATCAGTAGGAAAGTATATCATATTTACATGTAACTTCCTGGTTTCTAGGCCTAGGCAAATGATGTCATACGTCCCAGGAGACTTTAGGAGGGGAGGAGGGGTTTTCTCAGCTAAGCACACCCTCTTGCTTGCATGCCTGAGCTAAGGGCAGATGGATTCCAGGAAGTAAATGTTACACAAATAATCTGCCCTTACTCAAGATGGGCACGGCCATAAATGCTAGGGGGATGTTTTTCAAAGTGATTTCTTAGCAAAATAAAACATAGAAACTTGGATAGATGGGGGAATTTTCTTTGAATATTAAAAATAAACTAACCGCTCCTGGACCGTCCCACATACTTTTACTGTGGCAGGGTGGTCCGTTAGCGCAAAATCATATACCTGTATGTCACAGCTTCTTCCGGGTCTGGGGCACGCGTGGCCCACTCCCGCTGTGATTGGACACAGCGGGAGACAATCAGTGGGACCGGCGGACCTGACATTCGACGGCACCCGATGATCTCTCCCAAGAGAGGCAAAACAGCGGTCTGCCTATGTACACAAGGCAGATCACCATTCTGTCAGAGGAGAAAATGGAGATCTTATGTTTCTGCTAAGCAGAAACCCGGATCTCTGCCTTCCCCCAATCATATCACCCTCCACACAGTTAGCAAACACTCCCTAGGAGCACATTTAACCCTTTGATCACCCCTGATGTTAACCCCTTCCCTGTCAGTGTCATTAGTACAGCGGCAGTGCATTTTTGTAGCACTGTTCACTGTATTGGTGTCACTGGTCCCCAAAAAGTGTCACTTATTGTCAGATTTGTCCACTGTAATGTCGCAGTCCCGCTAAAAGATGCTAATCGTCACCATTACTAGTAAAAAAAAATGCCATTAAAATATCCCATAGTTTGTAGACGTGATAACTTTTGCCCAAACCAATCAATATACATATATTGGGATTTTTTTTTTTACCAAAAACATGTAGCAGAATACATATTGGCCTAAATTAATGAAGAAATTAGATTTTTTACATTTTTTAATTGGATATGTTTTATAGCAGAAAGTAAAAAATATTGGTTTTTTTTAATTGTTTGTTTTTTTCAAACTTGTTGGTCTTTTTTTGTTTATAGCAGAACAAAAAAACAGAAAATAAAAAAACGCAGAGGTGATCAAATACCACCAAAAGAAAGCTCTATTTGTGGAAAAAAAGGGAAATACATTTTGTTTGGGTACAGCGTTGCATGACTGTGCAATTGTCAGTTAAATTAACGTAGTGCCAAATTGAAAAAATGCTACGGTCAGGAAGGGGTTGAAGTAGTTAAATAGAGTTTTTGGTTCGTGGTGTTCAGTGTTCAGATGCAGTGTAGTTCTGCTTTAAGGAAATCTCCGATTTTATGTAGCGGTAAGGTTATAGCCACTGCAGAAAAAAACATACTCTTCTTTTTTCTCTATTATCAACGTGTTCAAAGCAACTATTTTTTAGATAGACATGTGAAAGAGAACAGCTTCAGCTTATAAATAATCTTATCAAAGTGTGGAAGTATATCAAAGACGTGCATCTATGTATAGCTTGTCATTAAATATGTACATAGGGACATCCATATTTCATTATATATGAGATAGGGCTGCCTGACTTAAAGTGGTATTAAACCCAAAACCTAAAATGTAATATATTGTAGTGTACTAATCATTAGATATGGTGGCTGCTCACACTTTATAATCAGTTACAGCAAAAAGTTTCCTTTTTGGAATAAAGATCGTGCATTGATAAATAAAATCTGATCATTTTAATCTTACCCCCTCTCCGCCAGTGTTAAGTGGTTTGTCTCATCCATGTAAACTGATACAATCTGCTGGAGAGCTTGAGCTTTTGAAAAACAACAGACTTGCTGGCTGGCTCACCAGATGAAAAAAGAAGAAAGAAAGCCTAAATAACGGAACAAATGCAACCACCACATTCAATAATTGTAAGCTGCAATATAATAAATGTTTGCGTTTGGGTTTAATACCACTTTAAAGCATGTTTCCACTTTTGCGGCCAAATCAGGATAACACCTCTTCATTTACATAGCATAACTTAAAAAAAATATTTAAAAATTGCAACTTATCTTTTTATATACTCTATTATGAACCCTCCAGCAAGCAAAAATTCTAGGTATTTCTTTTTGCTTGGGGGGGGGGGGCTGCGGAGCTGTCTATACCATGGTAAACCCTGTCTGTACTCTGCAGGCAGATCCTTACTATAAATTGGAACTGGATTTGAACACTGTCAGTCCTAACAAAGGGTTAATGGTGTAGAACAGTGGTCTCCAAACTGTGGCCCTTGGCCCTTGAGGCATTATTCTTGCTGCTGACACCAACAATTGGGCATAATCCCTGTCACTGACACCAATGATAGGGCACTATTCCTCCCACTGACACCAACAATGGGGCACTATTTCTCCCACTGACACCAATGATAGGGCACTATTCCTCCCACTGACACCAACAATGGGGCACTATTTCTCCCACTGACACCAACAATGGGGCACTATTTCTCCCACTGACACCAATGATGGGGCACTATTCCTCCCACTGACACCAATGATTGGGCACTATTCATCCCACTGATACTAATGATGGGGCACTGTTTCTTCCACTGACACCAATGATGGGGCCCTATTCTTCCCAATGATACCAATTATGGGGCACTATTCCTTCCACTGACACCAATGATGGGGCGCTATTCCTCCCACTGATACCAATGATGGGGCACTATCCTTCCACTGACACCAATGATGGGGCACTATTCCTTCCACTGACACCAATGATTGGGCACTATTCCTCCCACTGACACCAATAATGGGGCAGTATTCCTCTGACACCAACAATGGGGAATTGTATTCTCCCATTGGGCACAGTCTGCCCCCCCCCCCCCAAAGTCTGAAGGATAGTAAACGGCCCTTTGTTTAGAAAGTTTAGAGACCTCTGGTGTAGAGGCTAGGCTTCTTGCATTTTTTGGTAATAATGACCAACTTGGGACAGGCTCACTCTAACATTGTTCAAAAAACCTTGCAGTCAGCCAGAACACCTCTTCCTGAGAAATTTCAAGTAAAAATTTAAAATTTGATTGCAAAAGTGGAAATCAACTTTAAAGCAATAAAGTCTGAGCAGTTTCTAATAACATGACATGCCTCTAATGCTATTGTTAACCAGAGCCCATATTAGTTGTGGCCCAGGCTAGGATCCTTGGGACACAAGAACAGTAACTTGACACTGTAGCTCTATGGAATTCCAGGGAATCTGAACTGGCTGACACAAGTAACGATAGCATCCCACAATCAAAACTGGATTGTGCAGAGGGGTCTCCAAACTACGGCCCTCCAGTTGTTCAGAAACTACAGATCCCATCATGTCTAGTCATGTCTGTGAATGTCAGAGTTTTACAATGCCTCATGGGACATGTAGTTCTGCAACAGCTGGAGGGCCGTAGTTTGGAGATCCCTCAGACCGGGGAATCTTACAATTAAACAAACACATAAAACAAAGTTCCCGAACGCCTAGTGCATTATCCACAGCACTTTATTAACCAATTCACATCTGTAGGATGTACCCGTATGTCACTGGATTCACAGGGTCATATCGTGGTCATCGCAGCAGTTGCTTATCATTTTTTAGATACCATTTTTTTAGAGTGGGCGAAGCAAAAAAAAGTAAAAGTAATCTGAACGACTTAAGAGCCCCTTCCTGCCGCTGCTGCCACCTTTACCGGGCTCTCTCAAGTAATCGGGGAGCCTGACAAGGATACAACCGGCATCATCCGGCTCCTGAGACACAGTAGGAGGAACGGATGTCATTCCTCCCACTGTGTGACGTCAGAAAGCGGAAGCAGTGAGGATTTAGTCACTTTGGGTTTCAGACTAATGTAAACAAGCTATTACCGGCTTGTAAAAGTATCAGATTAAACTGATCTTGGTTCAATCTGATGCTTTGGAGGGCAGAGGAGACATCTGGGGTCTACTAGACCCCATAGGTTTTCAAAAAGTGGACCTGTCACGGCCCATGCTATCCAAAGGGATGTTGTACCTCACAAGGATGTCCTATAACCAGCTGACACATTTCAGGAGATGGTCCCCCTTCTTCAGAGGTTTGCTCTGATGAAAGGGGACCATCCGCCGAAAACGCATAAGATGATTATAGAACATCTAGCTGAACTAGAGCAGTTCCATCACAGGACAGACCCTCGGTTCTTGGTTTACATACAACACTGTTATCATTTTCAGCTTTTCTGAGTATGTACTTTTTTTTATCCTTTAATAAAGTGCTGTGGATAATGCATTAGGCGTTTGCACCCTTTGTTTTATGTTTTTGTTTAGGATCCTTGGGAGCATTTTTTTTTCCCTGGTTGGCAAGAAAGAAGGACTTTCTTTTTATTACTCCAAATTATAATGTAATTTGGTAAGCTTGGCATGTTGAAGAACTTGATCAAAAATTTTCAACTTCTGCGAATGACAAGACTGATCTTGTGGATAAAAGGCTGCAGCTTTTTCAAGAACTCTTGATAAGAATTAGACTAATCAAATGAAACAATACACACAAAGAGATTTGCAACCCCGTTTGATGCTTGCCATGAAAAGATTCATGGACTTGGCCAAGAAGTCGACTATTCAAAGACCGCAGAAAGATCCAAGAAGATGGCAGCGAATTTTGCAGCGTTAATGACAGGAGCAGTCAGCGGTGACATTGTACGAATTGGATGAAATTGTTAGGATTCCTAATTATTGCTTTGCGTTACTTTTCCCTCACAGGGTTAGCCAATTTTAGCTGGCTCCAGGGCTAGTCCTGTCTAAGAGCAAAATAAAATGAGCCAAGCTGCTTTTTTGTAGCCTAGGAAAAATAAATGAGTAGGTTAATATGGAACAGAAAATCAATTATGAACTTTCACTGAGTCTCAGAAAAGAAGAGACTTACGTCCACCCCCAATTAACTCTCCCTTTCAGTAGAGGGTGATAATTTAACAATCAGCCCTACGAATATTTGTAGCTGCGATCAAGTGACATGGCTGTCAAATCTGAATTCCAAAGGTCTTTAATCAATAATTTATATTATCTGCTTAAAAGAAAAACTTACAGCTGCTTTGTGTATAATAGATTTGTCTAAGAAGAAATTGCAGAGTGACAGATTCTAGCACAACAAGTGAGAAAATAATGTATTCTGTTCTACATCCGAGTACGAGGGCTGTACCGAAAGTAATGCAAAAGTGGGCATAACTTTTTTCTTTACTTACATAGGTTGTTCAAATGTCATGTGTTAGTAGAGTAACTCTTCCTCTATAGTA
Organism: Aquarana catesbeiana; assembly: GCF_042186555.1. Classification (NCBI taxonomy): domain Eukaryota; kingdom Metazoa; phylum Chordata; class Amphibia; order Anura; family Ranidae; genus Aquarana; species Aquarana catesbeiana. The sequence continues at coordinate 39,816,443 of NC_133326.1, forward strand.
ATTTATAGTAATTCTTCTTCTTCTTTTTCATTGCTGGTAAATAATTGATTCCAAGCTGAAGCAAGGTGCCGCCATTGAGTTCTTGATGAAGGAAAGGAGCGGGCTGTCCGACTTCCACAGAAGGCTACAAATTGTTTATGGAGATTAACCCCTTGACGACCAGTGCATGATGATATACATCGGCACAATGGCACAGGTGTGCAAATGGGTGTACAGGTATGTCCCCTTTAAGAAGCGGCATTGTAGACGCGCGCGTGCCCGCCGCGTGCTCCGTGACCGTGCCCGTGGGACCCACGGACTCAATGTCCTAGTGACATGACAGAGATCTACTGCTCCCTGTCCTCGGGAGCAGTGATCGCTGTCATGTCCTAGGTAGCCCATCCCCGCCCCACAGTTAGAATCACTCCCTAGGACACACTTAAAGTGGGGTTCCACCCAAAAAAACAAAAATACCTGAAAAATTCTAAAAACAAAAACAAAAAAACATTTGGATATTTTTATTTTTTTACTTACCTCTAAATGCCTGTTGCTAGGTGGTCCCTCATAGTCTGCCTCTTCCTTTGCCTGGGCTGGTGACATCACTTCTCCCTCGGCACAGGAAGGTCTCCACTCTGCTCCCTCCCTCCTGTCAATCATCTGGGACCCATTACAGGTCCCAGGTGATTGAGCGGCCAATCACGGCACGCGGCGCCGCTCGCGCATGCACAGTGGGTGCCAGGCTGTGAAGCCACAGCCCGGCGCCCACAGTTGAAATTCCGGCGCCGACAAGTAGAGGGGGGGGACGAGCGGGGCTTCGATCCCCCGCATCGCTGGACCCAGGGACAGGTAAGTGTTCAATTAAAAGTCAGCAGCTGCAGTATTTGTAGCTGCTGACTTTTAATTTTTTTTTTTTTTTTAATGGACCCCCTGGGTGGAACTCCTCTTTAACCCCTTGAGTGTCCCCTAGTGTTTAACCCCTTCCCTGCCAGTGTCATTTATACAGTAATCAGTGCATTTTTATAGCACTAATCACTGTAAAAATGACAATGGTCCAAAAATAGTGTCAAAAGTGTCCGATGTGTCTGCCATAATGTCGCAGTCACGATAAAAATCGCAGATCGCCGCCATTACTAATAAAAAAATAATAATAATAAAAATGCCATAAATCTATCCCCTATTGTAGAAGAATACATCTCAGCCTAAACTGAGGAAAAAATTAGTTTTTTTATATATTTTTTGGGGATATTTATTATAGCAAAAAGTGAAAAATATTGCTTTTTTTTCAAAATTGTCGCTCTTTTTTTGTTTATAGGGCAAAAAATAAAAACAGCAGAGGTGATCAAATACCCAAAAAAGAAAGCTCTATTTGTGGGAAAAAATGGACATCAATTTTGTTTGGGTGCAATTTTGCACGACCGCGCAATTGTCAGTTAAAGCAGCGCAGTGCCATATCGCAAAAAGTGCTCTGGTCAGGAAGGGGGTAAATTCTTCCGGGGCTGAAGTGGTTAAACCATTGTCAAGAGCAATGTCTTGTCGTTGGTGACTCTTGTCAGTGGTGTCATCTCCATAAACAATCTGTAGCCTTCTGTGGATGTTGTGTAAGGAAAAAGGCGCTTCTAAGTGCAGTACACCAATGAATTTATCAAACATACGGTTAAACACTTACAGAGGTAAGGTATAAAGCAGGCTCATCTTTATTATATACACTATATTGTCAAAGTATTGGGAAGCCTGCCTTTACACGCATGTGAACTTTAAAGGCATCCCAGTATTAGTCTGTAGGGTTCAATATTGAGTTGGCCCAACCTTTGCAGCTTTAACAGCTTCAACTCTTCTGAGAAGGCTGTCCACAAGGTTTAGGAGCGTGTTTATGGGAATGTTTGACCATTCTTCCGGAAGCGCATTTGTGAGGTGATGCACTGATGTTGGATGAGAAGGCCTGGTTCGCAGTCTCTGTTCAAAAATAATTCCAAAGGTGTTCCATCTGGTTGAGGTCAGGACTCTGTGCAGGCCAGTCAAGTTCCTCCACCTCAAACTCGCTCATCCATGTCTTTATGGACCTTGCCTTGTGGGGTCCAGCTCCTGCCAAGGTCATTGCATGGCATCTGGGTCTTTATTTTAACAACGCTGTATATACCAACTTCTTGTAAGTGTTCTATACAATTTAATACATTTACTATGTGCGATTGCTTGGTGTGTTTTCACATGTGCTCATGAACTGGGAGACTGATGTTTAAAGTGGAGTCCACCCTTGCCAGAGTCGAGTGGATTGTTGAGATCATCCATGAAAAACACACAGAGGTTTCTTTCCCTATGTAATGTCTAATTACTCCAGCCCTAGTGACTCATTGTTCAAGAAAGATGTAACACTGCTCAGACTGTGGTTGAGCAAATCCTTGCAGGTGCTGGCCCGGCTCACCACCGTCAATGGTCAATGAAAAAAAAAGAGGATTGGTGTGTGGCCAATCCTCTTTTTTTTCCCAATGGTGACTCATTGCCATATGGTATTTGGGTCCATAGTTTCAGGTAAGCATACCCACACTATCTATGGTGGTGAATATCATCACATTGGTGATGGTTAGGGATGGGCTATCTGTTCGAGTCAAACGTAAGTTCAACTCGAATATCGGGTGTTCGCCGGATAGCAAACTAATTGGGGTGTTGGCGGCAAATTCGAAAGCCACGGAACACCCTTGAAAAGTCTATGGGAGAAATCAAAGTGCTAATTTTAAAGGCTTATATGCATGGTATTGTCATAAAAAGTGTTTGGGGACCTGGGTCCTGCCCCAGGGGACATGTATCAATGCAAAAAAAAGTTTTAAAAATGGACTTTTTTCGGAAGCAGTGATTTTAATAATGCTTAAAGTGAAACAATAAAATTGTAATATTCCTTTAAATTTCGTACTTGGGGGGGTGTGTCTAAAATATGCCTGTAAAGTGGCGCATGTTTCCCGTGTTTACAACAGTCTGATAGCAAAATGACATTTCTAAAGGAAAAAAAAGTCATTTAAAATTACTCACGGCTATAATGAATTGTCGGTCCCCGTAATACACATAAAAGTTCATTGATAAAAATGGCATGGGATTCCCCCACAGGGGAACCTCGAACCAAGATTTAAAAAAAAAAAGTGGGGGTCCCCCCCACATTACATACCAAGCCCTTTAGGTCTGGTATGGTTATTAAGGGGAACCCGCGCCAAAATTTTTTAAAAAATGGCGTGGGGGTCCCCCTCAAAATCCATACCAGACATTTTATGGGGAACCCCATGCCAAAATTTAAAAAAAAAATGGCGAGGGTCCCCCCAAAAATTCATACCAGCCCCTTATCGGAGCATGCAACCTGGCAGGCCGCAGGAAAAGAGGGGGGGACAAGAGAGCGCCCCCCCTCCTGAACCGTTCCAAGCCACATGATCTCAACATTGGGAGGGTGCTTTGGGGTAGCCCCCCAAAGCACTTTGTCCCGATGTTGATGGGGAGAAGGGCCTCATCCCCACAACCCTTGCCCGGTGGTTGTGGGGGTCTGCCGGTGGGGGGCTTATCGGAATCTGGAAGCCCCCTTTAACAAGGGGACCCCCAGATCCCGCCCCCCGTGTGAAATGGTAACAGGGTACAAATGTACCCCTACCATTTCACAAGAGATGTGTGAAAATGGTAAAAAAACACAATACATGCCTTGGGACAAGTCCTTTATTAAAAAAATTAAAAAATAAAACTGTCCCACGGAGTCTTCTTCTTCTCACACTCCGACAGACCAAAAAAGAAAGAAAAAAAAGCCGCACGCCGCCTACGATCATGGAGGCACCCGCCATAATGACCGGCCGCTCTCAGGTGACAGCTCTTTTGTAACTGAGGGCGGGGCCACATGATGATGTTGCCAGGTGACCCCGCCCCCTCTGATGCACGAGGACATCCCTATGGCTTCCCCGTAGCGTTAGAGGGGGTGGAGTCACTTGGTTACCGGGTGGCCCCGCCCCCCCTGACGCTACGGGGAAGTCATAGGGATGCCCCCGTGTGTCAGAGGGGGCGGACTGGGTGGCCCCGCCCCCCTCTGAGGCTACGGGAAAGTCATAGGAATGTTCCCCATGCGTCAGAGGGGGGCGGGGTCACCCGGCAACGTCATCATGTGTCCCCACCCTCAGTTATAAAAGAGCTGTCACCTGAGAGCGGCCAGTCATACGGGGCTAAGGGTTGTGGGGATGAGGCCCTTCTCCCCATCAACATGGGGACAAGGTGCTTTGGGGGCTACCCCAAAGCACCCTCCCAATGTTGAGGGCATGTGGCCTGGTACGGTTCAGGAGGGGGGCGCTCTCTCCTCCCTCTTTTCCTGTGGCCTGCCAGGTTGCGTGCTGGGATAAGGGTCTAGTATGGATTTTTGGGAGGACCCCACACCATTTTTTTTTTTTTATTTTGGTGCGGGGTTCCCCTTAAAATCTATACCAGACCTGAAGTGTCTGGTATGGATTTTGAGGGGGACCACCATGCCATTTTTTTTTTAATTTTGATGCGGGGTTCCCCTTAATATCCATACCAGACCTGAAGGGCCTGGTATGGAATTTGGGGGGACCCCCAGGCATTTTTTTTCCTAATTCTGGTTTGGGGTTCCCCTGTGGGGGAATCCCATGCCGTTTTTAGCAATGAACTTTTATGTGTATTGCCGGGACCGACAATTCTTTATAGCCGTGACTATATTCCGGACTGTTGTAAATGCGGGAAACATGTGCCACTTTACAGGCATACTATAGACACCTCCGGGTACGAAATTTAATACCATGCATATAAGCCTTTAAAATTAGCACTTTTGATTTTTCATGTACCTGTCCCATAGACTTTAACGGTGTTCACATGTTCGAACAAATTTTTTGCCTGTTCGCATGTTCTGGTGCAAACCAAACCGGGGGTGTTCGACCCATCCCTAGTGATGGTCAATGGTTTATGGACCGATAATCACGTGTGATCACCTATGAGGACTTATAATAAGTAGGGGTATACCTGTGGGGCTCTAATTGGACACTTTACCTGATCAACAATCCTTTGGGACTTGAACCTATTATTTATTTTTTGTTTGTGCACTTTATATTTAATATATTTGTGTATTCATTTTTAATTAAGCGCAGCACTTGTTTACCACTGGTGGATTATACACAATATACAGTATGTCAATTATCACCATGGTAACTTTCATATATAGGATATCCCCGAACTTGACGAGGACGACTGGAATTATATATGGGACTCTCTCCTTTCAGTGCTCTTGTCTCCCTGAGAGACTGACTGATTCAGTTTAAGATAGTCCACAGGGCATACTACACCCCCCATATATTAAATAAAATTAATTCAGACTCTGCCCCTGGTTGTTGGCGATGTGGGGAGATCCCTGGAGACTTTACTCATATATTCTGGACTTGTCCAGCTATTGTAAGGTATTGGGAAGAAATACTAGCTTTTATATTCGAACATATCATATATAACATATATCCCACTGCAACGATCAATGGCAATATGTATTCTAGGTCTGATAGAGCAATTTATTCCCACGACAGCATGGCGTACTTTGGTGGGGCTGCTTTTGTTCTATGCTCGTAAAGCTATAGCTCTCAGCTGGAAGAAAACCACCCCCCCATCGCTGGCTTTTTGGAAACAACTCATTAACAATAGCTTACCATTATACAAGGGAACATATATAAATAGGGGTTGTCTCCTCAAATATGAAAAGGTTTGGTCCAAATGGCTCACGGACCCCTCTACAGCCTCAATAGCCTCCTAGAGGAATATGACTCTTGGCCATCTCTTCATTAGTTACTGGGCAAGGACTCATGATTATGAGAAAACTCTAGGTGGGCATATGTACCTTTTTTTAAATTTAAGCTGTCATAGAAACCATGTATGACCAATGTATGTATGTATGTATGTGGGGGGGGGGTTTGTTTTTTTTTGGTGTTTTGCTCTGTTTTGTTTTGTATGTATATAGCTTCTCCAATTGCTAAAATTATTCATTCTTTTTCTTTTGTTTTGTTGTCTGTTTTTTGAAAATTAATAAAAACGTATATCAAAAAAAAAAAAAAAAGTGGGACTTTAGTCAGAAAATTAAGTCCTGCTAGGTCACTTCAGGCTGGCCGCTTTTGCAGGTATAGCTATCTATCGCGACATACAAAGTCCCAGCGTTCATTTTATCTGTACCGGCCGGTATACTACCTTCTGTGTAAGGGATATGTTCTCTCCCTTTTTTAATCTACTAATTTTGAAATAAAAACGTTGGATTTTATGGGAAGCATCTTTTTTTTGAGTGGGATTCCCGTGGATATTTGAAAACGAGAGGGCAGGAGAGAGTGTCTACAGGACCACCGTGTGCTGAACAGACTGCAGTCCAAAGGCACCGGCAGGGTAATCAGCCATAGGTGCTTTTGACCTTTTAGCAGGTCTGATATATCTGGTATGCAGGCATTTTTCTTTGGTGATGGTCACATGCAGTGTTAACAGCACTTGGGATCTGGAATGTTTGGAGTGCATCTATGAACTCTGATTGAAAATTCAAGAGTGTGACGTCTATCTTTTTCACTACCCTGGTCCTGCACCTGTCTTTTTCCCACCACATAAGACTGTGTAACATTGGATGTCCATGCTACTTTTAACCGTTATTTTTGAATAAGGACTTACAACATTGCACATATTAGTAATATATATGTTGACATGCTCATGAATAGTATGTTGTTTTAAATGTTATGCGCGACTCTGTTTTTAGATTTATGCATTTTTTGTGATATCACACATGAGAGTTTCTGCTCTTTTTTTGACCTATATTTTTTTGCGCATTTTTTTTTTTTATCTTACATAGCTATCTAAAACATTAAAAATAAGTGCCTATACTGTTTACAGTCAAGTACTACACTGCCTCACGCTGCTCTGCACATGCTCAGTTGCTCTCTATTTTTAGGCACTTTTATGCCGCGTACACACGACCAGACTTTTTCCTTCAGAATAGACTCCGACGGTCTTTCCGATGGAGTTCTGATGGAGTTCTGACGGAGCTCCACTAAAACGGACTTGCCTACACACGATCACACCAAAGTCCGATCGTTTAAAACGTGATGACGTACGACGGGACTAGAAAAGGAAGTTCAATAGCCAGTAGCCAATAGCTGCCCTTGCGTCATTTTTGGTCCGTCGGAATAGCATACAGACGAACGGTTTTCCCGATAGGAACTGATTTAGTTGGAAAGATTTGAAACATGTTCTATTTCTAGGTCCGTCAGAATTTTAGAAAGAAAAAGTCTGATGAAGCCCACACACGATCAGAATGTACGATGGAATGATTCCGTCTGACCTTTTCTGCCGGAAAGTCTGATCGTGTGTACGCGGCATTAGGCACTGCGGAGTTTGCAGAGGCGATTTGCTGACAACCTTAAAGAAGAATTAAACCCTCCTATACTTTACAGCCAAGGAAGCTGCTTCTGTTTGAACTGCAACTGCCATGGTGGTGCACATGTGATCAGTTATGACTCCAGCCATTTGATGTTTTGACAGTTTGGTTGAGGACACAAGCAAACATGACAGTTAGCAATCCCTGCATTCCAGGAATGTAACTGTTTTTTGAAACCATTAAATCGATGGATTTAGTTCTGCTTAGGATTTACTACTGTTCAGGGGCTCTGGGCTTCAGCAAAATGGCAGCCTCCAGCAAGAAGAAACAGGAAGAATGCTGGAGGCAATTTACACACACTCATTTTGGTAGCATAATTATATGTGGAATGTATGTTGCTTGCTAAAGAACATTATTTTTTATAAAGTTGTTAGGGGTAAAGTTCCTCTTTAAGTTTCAGTTGATAAGCCCTGATGATTGTTATATGTGTTGTTTGATGAGATCACATGAGTTATTGCATTCCTCTTTATCCTTCTATTGGTACTTGGAGGAAAGAGACCAATGCAGTCTGATAGCAGTGGAATATTCTACAGTATATTCTGAAACACACCTAAAGCTGAATGTTGCCTTTTATGTTTGCACAAGAAATCGGATATTCCTGTTAGGGACACATATGTAAATATCCTTTGTGAAATATTGACACAACTCATACAAACGGGACAGAGAGATCCATTCCAAGTTAGTTTTGATTATAAAAGACTGTTCTCCTAGGAAATGAATATACCGAATCAAAGATCTTTTTTCTTTCAAATATCAGACCTGTTCTAAGAAAAATTGGTGACTTGGGATTCTTTGGGAATACATGGAAAAGAAAGATTGCATTTCTTCAAAAACTTCTAATTCTGACTCACAGAACTGCTAAGTACATCATCATGTATGTAACAAAGAGTACTCTCCTATAGGAGCAATTTGTGATTCCGCTATAATTTTCTTCTAAAGAGATCCAATAAAATAGCTGTTATAGTATCCTGTATATAAAAATCACATTGCATGAAAATTACAGGGCACAGACCCAAGAGCCCTTAACTTTACTCTCAATCAAATGCTTTGTAGTCTTGTAATGTGAATCCCTTGTAGCATTTCTATATGTGGCAAAAATAAAAGCTAGGTTTCGGGTTTGTTTAACTACACTGGCTATATCAGAGAAATACAGCTTGGAGATATTGGGTAAGTATCTACTAGCATTCAATCAAAAAAGGTCTAAACACAAGTGGCTGGTTCATGTGCACTATCATAAAGAAGCTATAAACAGAAAATATGTTTTTCTTTGCTTAAGTGTTGGAACGATTATCTGAGTGCTTAAAGGGTAACTCCCGTTTTGTGGGGAAAAAATGTAACATATAAAAAATAAATAATATAGCACATACAATTGCTATACAAGCCATATTGTAATTTAATGGTATTTAAAATGAATAAGATTAATATAATCTGCAGCCACTGTAATTTTCTGTAAGTATGTATACAGTCTGTGTACAGAACTTCCCCAGAAATGTCATTTTTAATAACATCAAATTACAGTATGCCTTGTGTAGTAATTGTATATGAGATATATATATATATATATATATAATATAGAAAGACAGTGTAGCGCTAAAAAAATAAATGAAAGTTATAGTGTACTGAAACCGTAACAAATGTGTAATATATGCAAGAGTATTCACTGTAGTGAACTAATGAAAAAAATGTGAAATATAACTTAAATGTCCCTGAAAAAACAGTGATAATTCTTCACTTGAAAGTGATCATAGACAACATGCGATTAGCAGTGAAGCTATGTGGATGAAGGGAAAGATCCTTTGTCATAAGGTAATGGATGGATACTCTTACCAGATGTGGTGGACCCACTTACTGGCGGTAGTGGATCCAAATGGAAAGGTGGTCACTCCTAGCAGGATACACCAGGACCCGCACTTGTCCGGGTGTATCCTGCTGGGAATGACCACCTTATAGCATGTGTGTATATATATATATATATATATATATATATATATATATATATATATATATAAAATATTACCAAAAGTATTGGGACGCCTGCCTTTACACCCACATGAACTTTAATGGCCTCCCAGTCCTAGTCCATAGGGTTCAATATTAAGTTGGCCCACCCTTTGCAGCTATAACAGCTTCAACTCTTCTGGGAAGGCTGTCCACGAGGTTTAGGAGTGTGTCTATGGGAATGTTTGACCATTCTTCCAGAGCTTTTTTTGAGGTGACGCACTGATGTTGGACAAGAAGGCCTGGCTGGCAGTCTCTACTCTCATTCATTCCAAAGGTGTTCTATCGGGTTTAGGTCAGGACTCTGTACAGGCCAGTCAAGGTCCTCCTGAGTTGTGGGCCAGTTCAATATTGAACCCTACGGACTAAGACTGGGATGCCATTAAAGATCATGTGCGTGTAAAGGCAGGTGTCCCAATACTTTTGGCAATATAGTGTATATATAGTCATGACCAAAAGTATTGAGAAGGTGCCAATAATTTTGTCCAGTCCATTTTGGGCGTTTGGTGTGGAATATGTCATATTTAGCTTTTTCTTTCTTCACTTTATTTTGTCATATCGATACAAACAAAAGAAAAACCATGAGAATGTCTAAATATTTGCAATTGCAACAATTTTCTGGCCAAAGTGGTGCATTAAATGCAGGGGTCCCAATATTTTTGTCCATGGCTGCATATTATATACCCTGCCACTCCAGGCTGTTCAAAACACCATGCATATGCACAGTATCTTTTCTAGCTGACTTTAAACCACCTAGAGAAGCCACTACTGAGTGCAGCTGGACCAAGGAGAGCACACTACTCATGCACACAGTTTGAACAGGCTGGAGCAGCCACTAGGGGGCTCATTACTATAATGTTTAGCCTGTCCTGCAAATGGCAGAACAAAAGGAGATGACAAGCCAGCAGTTTTTGTAGAGAACTCGGCTGCATTTTAACAGGAAGACGTGCATCATTTACAACAGGAATGGGCTGTACACATGACAGGATTTTCCGACAACAAATGTTGGATGTGAGCTTGCTGTTGGAAAGTCTCAACCTGTGTATGCTCCATAGGGCATTTCTTGTCGGAATGTCTGCCAACAAATGTTTGAGAGCAGGTCCTCAAATTTTCCGACAACAAGACTTGTTGTCGGAAATTCCGAGCGTGTGTACACAATTCCAACGCACAAAAGTTCACGCATGTTCGGAATCAAGCAGAAGAGCCACACTGGCTATTGAACTTCATTTTTCTTGGCTCATCATACGTGTTGTATGTCATCGCGTTCTTGACGTTCGGAATTTCCGACAACATTTGTGTTACCGTGTGTATGCAAGACAAGTTTGAGCCAACATCCGTCGGAAAAAAATCCACGGTTTTGTTGTCGGAATGTCCGATCGTGTATACATAGCATAAGAGTGCTGGTATGTGCTATTTAGAGCAGTGGTCATCAACCCTGTCCTCAGGGCCCACTAATAGGCCAGGTTTTATGTATTACCTTGGGGAGATGCAGACTAGAATACTGCAATCACTGAGCAGCAAATGATATCACCTGTGATGTATTTCAGTTATCTTGCAAACCTGGCCTGTTAGTGGGCCCTGAGGACAGGGATGATGACTACTGATTTAGAGGATATAAAATTACATAGACATACTTTATAGTGATGGGACATTGAATAGTTTATTATTACTTATGGAGAAGGGGTGGGGTTAGATAAGTCTGTCCTTCTTCCCACTCCTTTTTGGATAAGTAAACTAAATTATTGTTTATAGTTTTCTTTTTTGTCTTCTCTTGTACCTAGCTGTTTTGTGATTGTCTACTACTGAATGATTACTCCTTTTATTATGTATGTTTTTTTTTTTTTTACATGTTTGAAATAAAATAAACTAAAACAAAAATGGAGGGATTTTTGGGAAATCTTCCTGAAGGCGAGCCTACACTTTCTTTGTTTACATTTTTTATTGAAGGTAAAATGGAAACCATGACCCACGGTATATGGTCACCTGTTTTTTTAATTTGCTATACAGTTATTTTCCTTTTGCAAAAAAATGGAAAATAACAATATAGCAAATTAAATCAACAGATGACCATATACCGTGGGTCAGTTAAGGGACATGCAGGGGGCTTTGTTCAGGTGGGGTTGGGAGACCATTTTGGTTGTTTAGGACCATGGTTATTTACCGAGGACTCCAGGTGGAGTCATCCTGTGGTTTACAAAGAAGCAGATATCTGAGGGTTCAGGTTAAGTTGCGTGATAGACCCATAATCATTCTTTAAACGCAACTCATGGGGTTTGTAATTTGACAGGAGTGCTTAACTTCAACATGAGGAGCAGTTAAATTGGTTAGAACTGTGAAGTTTACATCCAGGAGGGAAGAGCCAAAAGAGGGAGAAAAATAAAGGAGAAGAGGAAGCGGGAAAGGGGGGAGTAGAGAAAGAGGGAGAAGGCAGCTCAGAAGGAGTAGATGAGGAACCAAAAGTGCGAGCCTAGACTTTCAAATATATTTCCATTTTTGCAGTCAAATTTGAGAAACCTCCTCTACAGTATATATTTGTTATATGTTCCCATTCACAAAACATACCTAAAAACATTTTAGTAAAAAATAAAATAAAAATACTATGAACCCATCAGGCTTTGAAACATCTAGGCTGGGTTCACACTAGTATGAATTAGATGCGGGGAAACCACCGAATAGTGGAATAACTAGTGCAAATTGGGTGCGTGCCAGGAGAGTGTGACCTGCTCTTCTTTGAAGCCGGTTCACATATCTCCGGAGCGGCTCCGGTGCGCATTTCACAGTAGTCCTGTGTGTCTTCTGGTCTGTCTCCGGTCCAAATTTAGCCAAAAATTTCGGCTAAAATCGGACCTGAAACAGTTAATGGAGACGCACCGGACCCCTGCGTACTCTAGTGTGAATCCAGCCTTAACCCTTTGTTAAAAAGGACAATAATAAATAATAAAGAATTCTGCCCTCACAATACAGACAAGGTTAGGTATGGCAAACAAGTCATCCAGCCTCGTAAAAAACAGGGAACACTAGTTCTGGAGTTTAGAAAATAACAACAACAAAAAAAACAAGAGGAACAAAAAGATCTGGTATGGCGATAAACTACTTCAGGATGTTGAGCGGGATAAGCTTGAGGAGCAAACTCTTCTGTAATGAATGAAACCTGAATGAGTGAGAGCCCTCCACACGAACACACACATACACACAAATGCACACACACGCACAGCTTGCGGGCAGAGCATTTTATATATATATATATATATATTATATTTCTGGGTTCATAGCTTTCATTCTTACTGTGGCAGGGTAAGCAACTAATCAAGCTCAATTTCCAGAGGTCATAGGTGACATTGGGGGTCTAATAAGCCTCTGATGTGGGCATAAGGAAGATCTATCACCTTACCATGCTATTACATGAGGGGGGGGGGAGGGGGGTCACTTGTTAGCCCTCTTTCTGATACCAATTAAATTAAATAAAAAAAGTGTTACAAAAATAAATTATATTGAAATAAAAAAAATATATATATATAAGCAACACCATCATCTCGTACACACACATGAATGCAAACGCGTGAATAGGGAGCACACATATTGTGTTCGTGTGCATTAAATGTACTTAGTGTATTTTTTACTGAAAATATGCTTTTGATAAACATAAAAGAGGTGCAGATGTATAATTACTGAAGTATAATTAAGCGCTGCGGCACATTTTTTAATGGGGAGCCTTGGTTCTACTTCAATCTAATCAAGACGTTTTCATTTAGTCTATCATTTTTATTTATTAAAGAGAGAAAAAACTTTCTAGTAATGACACATACCAATAGCTATGGCATACACTTTAAATACATATTAAAGTTAAAATGAATGGTAACACTGTAGGGTGATGTTCATTCTAATAGGATTGGGATATAGACCGCTGGGAAATGTTTTATGACAATTGTCTGATTATACCGATACCGTCTAATTGTTGCATTTTGGAAGTAAATTTTTCCATTAATTTTTATGGCAAGTTATAAACAAAAGGAATGGGCTTTATACTTTGCATATTAATTCACAGATCCTCCTAATTTTTCCTTTCATTTCTGTAAGTTATTGTTCACAAGGCAATCTGTAGTTGATGATTATGTGTATGAATGTTATTTGGTGTTCCTACTGAGCCTGGTTGAAGCGGATGACACAGAAGCTTTAGGGGAAATAACAAAGGAGATAAGGATGCCTATCACTCATCTCTGTTTAATGCAATACAAACTGTAGCATGCAGGAGTATGGAAGTGCACTGCAGTGCAAAGACCAAGGTGCAAACAGTTCCATTGCCGAATGTGAGTGGGAGTTAAAATGTGCTTTATTTATATCAGTAAGATGCTTTCAAAAATATATACATTTGATAAACTAACCCTTAATTTACCATAAGCAACTGCTTCTGAGCATCCAGAAAAGGAGGGCAGGCTTGGGTTGGATCTTTATTATAGGGCTGCATTAAAAATAAGAACAAAAGGGCCAGCTGTCTCTAAAGCACATCAAAATATCCTCTGGTTATCCCTCGGATAGCTAAACATGGTAGCTAGGGCCCCAGGCCAAATTTGTTCTGCAGCAGGACAACATCCCTAAACATACAGCCAATGTCATTAGGAACTATCTTCAGTGTGAAGAAGAACAAGTTCTGCAAGGGATGGTTTGCCCCTCCCCACAGAGTAGGGATGAGCTGAACACCCCCCTATTCGGTTCGCACCAGAACGTGCGAGAAGGAAAAAAGTTCGTTCGAACACGCAAACACCATTCAAGTCTATGGGACAGGAACATGAATAATCAAAAGTGCTAATTTTAAAGGGTTATATGCAAGCTATTGTCATAAAAAGTGTTTGGGGACCTGGGTCCTGCCGCAGGGGACATGGATCAATGCAAAAAAAAGTTTTAAAAAGGGACGTTTTTTCAGGAGCAGTGATTTTAATAATGCTTAAAGTCAAACAATAAAAGTGTAATATCCCTTTAAATTTCATAGCTGGGGGTGTCTATAGTATGCCTGTAAAGGGGCGGATGTTTCCCGTGTTTAGTACAGTCTGACAGCAAAATGACATTTCAAAAAACAAAAAGTCATTTAAAACTACTCGCAGCTATTGCATTGCCGGTCCGACAATACACATAGAAGTTCATTGATAAGAACGGCATGGGAATTCCCCACAGGGGAACCCCGAACCAAATTTTTTTTTTTAAATGACATGGGGGTCCCCCTAAATTCCATACCAGGCCCTTCAGGTCTGGTATGGATTTTAAGGGGAACCCCACGCCAAAATAAAAAAAAAAAACGGCGTGGGGTCCCCCCACAAATCCATACCAGGCCCTTATCCGAGCACGCAACCTGGCAGGCCGCAGGAAAAGAGGGGGGACGAGAGAGCGCCCCCTCCTGAACCGTACCAGGCCACATGCCCTCAACATTGGGAGGGTGCTTTGTGGTAGCCCCCCAAAACACCTTGTCCCCATGTTGATGAGGACAAGGACCTCATCCCCACAACCCTGGCCGGTGGTTGTGGGGGTCTGCGGGCGGGGGGCTTATCGGAATCTGGAAGCCCCCTTTAACAAGGGGACCCCCAGATCCCGGCCCCCCCCTGTATGAAATGGTAAGGGGGTACAAAGGTACCCCTACCATTTCACTAAAAAACTGTCAAAAATGTTAAAAATGACAAGAGACAGTTTTTGACAATTCCTTTATTTAAATGCTTCTTCTTTCTTCTTTCTTCTATCTTCCTTCATCTTCTTCTTTTTCTTCTTCTTCTTCTGGTTCTTCTGGCTCTTCTGGTTCTTCCTCCGGTGTTCTCGTCCAGCATCTCCTCCGCAGCGTCTTCTATCTTCTTCTCCTCGGGCCGCTCCACACCCATGGCATGGGGGAAGGCTCCCGCTCTTCTCTTCATCTTCTTCTCTTCTTCATCTTCTTCTCTTCTTCATCTTCTTCTCCAGGCCGCTCCGCACCCATGGTGGCATGGAGGGAGGCTCCCCCTGTGTGACGCGTCTCCTCTTCTGACAGTTCTTAAATAACAGGGGGGCGGGGCCATCCGGTGACCCCGCCCCCTTTTGACGCACGGTGACTTGACGGGACTTCCCTGTGACATCACGAGGAATGCCACAGGGAAGTCCCGTCATGTCCCGTGGGTTATTTAAGAACCGTCAGAAGAGGAGGCGCGTCACACAGCGGGAGCCTCCCACCATGCCAGCATGGATGCGGACCGGCCCAGAGAAGAAGAGAAGAAGAGAAGAAGATGAAGAAGAGAAGAAGAGAAGAGCGGGAGGTCTTAGCTATTCTTAGCTTCTTTTGTTTTACAGTGACTTTGTTGCCACCTAAATTAATTTTTTTTAAATCTGCCTGAAAAAAAGACTTTTAATACTTACCTGTGCCACCTCTGCCTTGGAAATATGCCACTGCTGAAGAATCTTCTATTTCCCACGTGATATGTGTGCTGTGGTACTCTTTAGCACAGGTGTGTTAATAGTTACACTATGTGTAAGTTTGGTTGCCATTCTAAAAGGATGTAAATTCTTAGGTGGGCTTAGATTTAGGTAGTCTCTCAGAGCTGTAGCTATGAATCGAAAACCCCAAAGCCAATTCTGTAGGTACAGAAAAGCATGCTCCAAACTGTAAGTTCTAGGCTGGATGGGCAGTTCAAAATGACTGGTGTCACCACGTGTCAACTGGTGAATTAATAGTTGACACATGGTTTTAGAGAGTCAATTGCGATTTCAGTTCCCTGTTATTATCAGGTATGAGGATGTGTAGCCTCTGTGGTTTAGCATGTGCCTGGTGGAGGACCCTGCTCCAGCCAGGAACAAGAGTCTATGATGAAACATGTGGTGGATAAGTTCAGAGTCTCCTTACAGTAAAAGATCACTGCTCAGACTACCGGTTCCGGCGCCACATGGAAAGGAGGTAGCGAGCTTCAGCTCCCGCAGCGCCCCTCACGAAACTGCCTCTAAAGCCGGCTATTGCTACGAGGAGATCCCCCAGCACAGTGCTGACACACAGTGGACCCCCATGGATCGCTTTGTGGAGCGATCGTACGCCCGAGCGGTCACATCCGCGATCCCCACCGGAGGAGGCACAGCGGCGGACACAGCCAAGATGGCGACCGCCTCAGGCATGACGGAACAGGCACACACGCTGCCACAGCCACAACCACCGCTCCCCTCAGCTCCAGACATGCAAGGTACAGACCCTACCTCCCCTGCTGGGATTGCACAGGCTGTAGTCACGCTGCTGGGCCCCACTCTCACAGCCACAGTGGATGCAGCAGTCCATAGGGGCTTAGAGCAGTTACATATTGACCTACAAGCACAGGCACAGAGAATCAATCAGGTAGAGGATAGGATTTCCTCCCTGGAAGATGAACTCACAGCCTCATCTGCAGCAGTAGCACGTCTCACAGCTGCTAATAGGGACATATGGGACAAACTCGATGATTTGGAAAATCGCTCGAGAAGAAACAATTTGCGCATCATTGGTCTGCCTGAATCGGTCTCCACACCACAGTTAACCAATATCTGCGCAAAAATTATTCCAGAACAACTAGGCCTTCGCATTCCCTGCACCATTGAACGCGCGCACCGCATAGGTCAATTCTCAGAATCACGTGCCAAACCCCGCCACGTTATTGTAAAATACCTCAACTACGCAGACAAGAATGCCATAATGCAAAAGTTTCGTCGCTCACGGTCTTTAATGATTGATGGCGCAAAACTCCTACTTTTTGCCGACTATTCCATAGAGGTAATGAAACAGCGTAAAGCGTTTTCACCGATCTGCTCCAACCTTCACCATAACCAAATCCGGTTCTCTTTAGCCTATCCGGCTGTCCTCCGCGTCCAGACACCTGAAGGAGAACACCTCACGTTCCATACCCCTGAGGAGGCGGAACACTTTCTCGCCACCAGAGGTACAGAAATGGAGCATAGCAACTTTGAGGAGAATTCACCATCATCATCACCACCGACAGCGAAGATACCACCTAAACAGCAACGCAGCCCCACAAAACCCCCATACAAGCGCAGCCGCTTTACTAACCAAGATGATCGCTCTGCAAATCGTTGAAGGACTCCAGGAACTTTAACTAACCATCTACATTTCTTCGGACGGGTAACTTTACCCCTCGTTGTCCCTAACCTGCCTTCTGCCCTTTTTACTTACTTTACTGTTAGCCTGTTTTAGTTGTAATGTTTTACACGGCTGCTATTATTTGTTAACTAATGGTCCTGTTAGTATGCCTTCTAGCCTGGCTTACCACTACCCACCACCCACATATTCTATCTACCCAAAAGGTTAATATATTAACTCAGATGATCTCCATGGCTATAGACCCCTAACGGGGCAAACCATTTGATCAAGTCACCCCCTTATTTTTCCACCTGATTATTTTAATTGAAGCCTTTATTTGACACAGATACAACCAGCACTTCCCCCTAACCCCATACCCCGACCCTACCGCTCCCTTCCCCCCCCTCTCTCCCCCCCTTTCCCTCATCTCCTCCTCCCTTATCCCACTCCTCCTAGCCAAATTCATGCTCATACGTGAGAAGCTAGCGGGTCGCTGAGAGGCATTATGGGTAGTTGTATCCCATGTGGAAAAAAGTGAAGTACACTGTTTGTAGTTTGTTACGTTATAACCGTAATCCTGCTTTGTTTCAGCTCAATACCTATCGCTCAATACAATTGCAATTCATGTTTGCCCTATTAGTACCTTTCCTACTATGTGACCTACAGTTTTTGGGTGATTCCCGTATGGTCGACACTGTACATGTCGGGAGGCTCCCTGATCATCCTCCCTTATATAACAACTATCATATCCAACCATGTCCTCTTCTGCCGACGGGAGTCACCTAAAATTTATATCATGGAATGTTAAGGGGCTCCGATCCCCAAATAAGCGAATGTCCATTCTCAGACACCTACGACGTCTTCGGGCAGATGTGGCCCTATTACAGGAGACACATCTCTCCGCAGACGATTTAACGCGCCTTCAAAAAATGTGGGTAGGTTCTGTACACGGCTCCCCTGCAGTGGGCCGCAAGGCCAGTGTAGCTATTTTAATCCATAAAAACCTACAACACTCTGTCAGAGAAGTGAGGGCTGACACCTTAGGCCGCAAGCTGACCTTACATTTGACCATAGGTGACAAAGCTGTAGCTATCACTAATATCTATGCCCCCAACTCTCCAGACACTTCATTCTTTCAGGACATGGTTCATTGGATTCTCACGGCCCCCGAGTTATTACATTTAGTGGGCGGGGACTTCAACTCTGCCATGTCCACACTGGCAGACCGCACTTATCTCCCTAAGCGAACGACAAGACCCGGTCCCTCCCATACACCGGACACGACTCCCTTAGCACACTCTATTGAATCTATGCATTTTGTAGACATCTGGCGCCTGACACATCCGACTGACAGAGAATACACTTTCTTCTCGCCCCCACATAACACCTTCTCTCGTATAGACTATTTCTTTGTTTCCCCGGCCCTAGCATCTGTAATAAACACCCCAGAAATTTACGATGCCAGAATCTCAGACCACAGTCCCATCGCAGTCCATATGACACAACTCACACCCTCAACTCCTTCCCCTATCTGGCGTTTCCCTTCATATCTGGCGGATAATGAAGACTTCCGACAAGTCTTGCACCATACATGGGAAGAATATGTCACCACAAATGGAGCACATATCTCAGACCCAAACCTCTTCTGGGAAGCAGGCAAGGCTTTCCTACGGGGCAAAATTATCTCGTACACCGTACAATTTAAAAAACACACTCAACAACAATATATGCAAGCAAGCGACTCCCTACGCCTAGCTCATGACAAGCTAACATTAGACCGCACCTTAGCTAATATACAGGAATGGAAACGGGCCAAGTGTGCCTTTGATCTCTGGGCAGAACAACACGAAGCTGCTAAAACCTCGTACTCCACCCTCCACTTTCACAAATTTGGCAACAAGGCAGGCAGAATGCTAGCCAGACTATGTTCAGGACCAAGACGTCCTACACATATCCCAACTCTGAGAAATGCTTCCGGCTCGTTGGTTACCTCACCTACCGAAGTCAGCAAATTACTTGCAGATTACTATACTGATCTGTACCGTGCAGACCCAACGGATCAACCTGCCGTGGAAGCTCTGCTTGACAAGATACGCCTGCCCAGGCTTCAAACGTCGCACTTGGAGGCACTTAATGCGCCTATTACCTTAGAAGACATACAACTCACGATCAAATCTATGGCCTCTGCTAAGGCTCCGGGTCCCGACGGGTACACTGCGGAATTCTTCAAATTGACGACTGACTTCATCCCCAACACACTGAAACATGTATATGCAGCCATGTGGGACGGAGGTCCTTACCTCCCCACAGGGACACAAGCTCATATTAAACTAATCTCCAAGAAAGGAAAGGATCCATTACTCCCAGGCTCCTATCGTCCAATCTCATTAATAAATGTAGACGTTAAAATCCTGTCTAAAATTATAGCATCACGTTTAGCTCTCTTACTTCCGTCCCTCTTACACCCAGCCCAATCAGGTTTTGTCTCAGGACGATCAGCCACATTAAATATACGTAAAGTCTTAATGGCGCTAGAATACGCTAAAACACACCCCGATCAAGATGTAGCAATCATGTCCCTAGACGCCGAAAAAGCCTTTGACAATATTGGCTTTTCATGGCTTTTTACGGTAATGGAAAAATTCGGCTTTTCAGGTCAAATCACAAGATTCCTCGCACAAATGTACGCCTCACCAACGGCACGCCTTATCACCCCGAACTTTATTTCGGACACCATCCCCTTAGCGAAAGGAACAAGACAGGGTTGCCCCCTATCCCCCTTGTTATTCAACATTGCGATTGAACCCTTATCCAGAATCCTCAATTCAACCGCAGGGGTTAGTGGCATCACCCTGGGAAACCAAATACTCCGCTCTGCACTATTTGCGGACGATATTCTACTGTTCTCTACTGACCCCGTATCAGACTTTGATAGACTTAAACAAATATTTACGACCTTCCGACTCTGCTCAGGCTTTCGTATAAACTTTGATAAAAGTGAAATCCTAACATTACACCCTCGACTATCCACTAAATGGATACACTTATCCCCGCTGACTATTGCACCCCATCATATAACATACTTAGGAATACATATAGGCCGAGACCCTTCTTCCTTATATGTACTTAATTATCCTCCCCTGGTTGCCAAAATTGTTCGGGAATTGGAGGCTTGGGGCGCCCTTCCCCTCTCGCTTTTTGGGAGAGCTCATCTTTTCAAAATGGTATCATTTGCACGCCTACTGTATCCTATGCAAACCATACCTCTACTACTGAGGCATTCAGGCGTGCAGAAACTTCAGAGAGCTATGACAGTTTTCCTATGGTCTAGCAAAAGACCACGCATCGCGCTCCAAAAACTATGTCTCCCGAAGGGCGAGGGTGGGGCGGGGCTCCCCAATATTCGTTTTTATAATTTAGCTTGCTTGCTTAGACAGGGACTAGATTGGTTAACAGGAGGGTCCAAATACTCCAACTTTGCCCTAGAGGATTCTATGGCTTCTCCATACGACCTTGCAGGCATCCTACACTCCAATCCTAACAACCTGCCGCACCACCTCAAAACCAGCGTTTTGTTCAGAGACACTGTCATCGCCTGGAGAGAGGTCAGAAAACTGCTTGATCTGCCTTCTAGTATCTCGAAACATCTCAAAATACAGGGCAACCCAATGTTCCTACCTTCCACTTTGCATAAAGCTTATACCCAATGGCAATCCAAAGGACTCATGAAGATAACCTCGTTATACCAAAACAATACAAGCAAGCTCAAATCATACCAAAATCTGATGCGGGAATTCTCCTTACCGCCAGCTCACAGCTTCTTCCATTACCAACTCACAAATTATCTGAAAACCTGCTATGGTCCCAAGACTGATCCTTTTAAACCTTCATTTATCGACAATCTATTGCAAAGCAAAGATTACTCTATCTCCAACATCTACTCTCACCTCATCCAGCACCAGTCACGGAAATACCGCCTCACGCCTTTTCAAAAATGGTCTCAAATACTAGGAGATGAGGACCTACCCAACAAAATCCTTGAGGGATATAAGCTCACCCGGAAACTTACGATCTCTGAAATATGGCGTGAAACTCAATTCAAGATTATCCACAGAGCATACTTCCCCTTCCGTTTCAACAAAGAGAACCCGTCTCAAGCTCTATGTCCATGGTGCCTGCTGCAGCGTCCTACGCTGCTCCATAGGCTTTGGGAGTGCTCTGCTATTAACAGCTACTGGAACGATGTGATAGCCTACATTAATAAAATCTGCAATATCAAACTACATAGAGACTGCTTACTATGCCTATTTAGCATCACCCCTCCAGCACCCTCCTCGTCCACATTGGGATTTTCAAACGTACCGCACTGGGCCCATATCTGCCTTCTTGTAGCCCGCAGGACTATTATGTCCCATTGGATATCGACATCGCCGCCCAGTCTACCTGCGGTTATAAAAGCCTTGACTTCATTATTCTATCTAGAAAGATTGGACCTCATCAAGTCAAATCTTCGCTTTACCCCACGATTTTTCAAACGCTGGAGAAGATTCCTGGAAGCCACATTTCCCCAACAGACCATCCAAGACATAATGCACCCATTTAGATATACAGAATGGTACCTGACGAGAGACATCACCAACTCACTCGGCAAACTTAAAATTCCTCCAACCTCTGACCCTTCCTCATTTAAACCACCGTAGGTGGCCTACAATTACTTGAAGCTCCTTGACATCCACCAACCTCAGCTATTACACTTCAGGACTATATTTGCCCAAATAACGTGTTTCACCTAGACCATATTGTAGGTTATCTAGTTAGATTGACTCATAAGTCGCCTCCATTCCCTAAAGGTACAAAAATGTAGGTTCAACCTTTTTGGCAACTTATTGCCCAATGTTAGTGATAAGCTGGCAAATGTGAATTGCTTACCCCCCTCCCCCCCCTCTCTCCCCTCCCCTTCCCCAACCACCCCTATAAATCTGTTTATGTTTTGATAGAACGTGCATTATATATACAGAATAATTGTCTATATTCATGCCTTACAATTGTTCTATACAATGTCTTCTATGAATATATTTTGAAAAAATCAATAAATATTTTTCAAAAAAAAAAAAAGATCACTGCTCTAATGATCTATTGCTGACTGATTGCAACCAGCAGAAGATCACTATTAAAAGTGATCTGTAGCTGCACAGCTGCAAAGGGGGTCTAAATCAGGTCTTCACCAGCCATATCTAGACCTCTACATAAAAAAAAGTTGAAAAAAATAGTTTCAACAATGGTATTAGATGATTTGAATGACCTTTACATTTACTGCATAAAATCCTCACAGGTATCATCAAAATGTTATTTTGTTTTTTAGTGATCATAAACCTGTGGCCCCTCCTGATCATATCTTGATGTTGTGTTAACAGTTAACACAAACTGATATTTTTCCCGGCATGCATCACAATGTAGCGTTGAAAGGGGAATAAAAGCACTCCTTATATTCATGTAGGACCCTCCTAGTTAGGTTTCTAAAATGTTAGGCGTTGTTGTTTGGCTCCTCTGTAGTCATTGAAGCAGTGGTTGATTTATTTTGGCTGTTCTGGGTTTCGCAGGCTGTAGGATTGATTGTGCTTCCCTGCCTTCCAGAAAGTACTGGAACCTAGGAGCATGAATATTTATGGTGCTGCCGGAAATCCCTGGGGAGGTGCACCCAGTAGGTTGTTGAGGAGTACATAAATAGTCTGAACTATAGATCAGCAGTGTCTTTCTGTCCAAGAGATTCCATCTGTTCAGGTGGGGGGGCGGGGGGGCTAACCCCTACCTCCAGCCGTTATGCTGTTTCAAGTTGCTATTCATCGCAGTCTCGTCTGTGGCAGAGCTAGGGGGCCTTCATCTGAGAGGGCATTGGACACCTTGAGGCTCCAACTAGTGTTCAAATCCATAGAGTTTCACTGGAAGGCACCTGGAGAAAGCTGAATGGGCACAGCTGCTTTCCTGGCCTAGTGAGTACTGCTGTGCTGCAAGATCCCAGTGACTGTGTACTATTGGGATTGCTGGGCTTCTTAGTTCCTCCCCTGAGAGATACATACTGACCAGTCCCCTTTAGTTTAGTGGAAAGACTTTGAGCTAAGTAGTTCCTCTCCTGAGGTACATACATTAGGTCTCTTAAAGAAAACCTGTAACCAAAAAAAGCATCTCATTGGAGGCTTTTTGTCCTGATGTGATAAAAAAAAATATTTAAAAAAGTGTAAACAATTAAATGTTTCCCCCAAGCACCCTCCCATACATGCTGTACTAATGTAAATACAGACATTGGGGGTGCCTACACATGAAATCACTTATTGCGTTACATATCACTAAATTATAGGGTACCAATGTTTGTCACCATTTAATAGGCTTGACATGTTGGGTATTAAAATCTTTTTTATTTTACCAAATAATTGTGTAATATATTGCATTTACAGTATGTGCCCTAAAATTAACTTTAGTGTATTTTTATTTACTGAAAGTCTGTGTTTCAAAAACTGTTATACTAATATTGTGTGACATAAAAAAATTGGAACTACTAAAATTTTATTTTCTAGGGCGTCTGCTTTCATAAAATATGTACTATATGGGAGTTGTATGTAATCTTTAGGTTTAAACATTGTGCAAAAAATGCAAAAACTGCTCTGGCAGCAAAAGGGTCTAGTTCACCTAAAGTCCATTCATGGACGGCAGGGGGTGGTGATTTTACCGTACTGAGTAGATGTCATATGACGTCCTCTCAAAAAGCGGTGCTCACATGGCCATGGGGCCAGCGGCGCTATCTGTTACTGGCTGTGTCCACGGGACACAGCCAATGACTGATCAGTGTACTGGCTCACTGCCATGTGACTGCTGTCAAAATACTGTCCAGCCCATGTCCCCGGCCTGGACAGTATTTTGACCGTTTTGTGACATGACAGTTCACCTCTATTACACTAGATTATGTGGATTTTATCTAATAACATACCCTTTTTTTCTCTTTTCAGTGTTTTTATGTTTTGTGTTACTTTGTATATTCCCCTGATGAAGCCAATGTTTTGGCAAAACTAGTTGGGAACAAGTGACCAGCGATCACCTTTCAACATCAGTGGTGACGGTCATTATCTTGAATTGTATTTTGTTTTCTTGTCTTTGAAATTTTCTATATATGTATGATTTATATACATTTTTTAGCCTTTTGATACTAATAAAATAAAAAAGACATTTTATCACAAATTTGTTCTACCTTAATTGTGGCACCACAATAATCCCATTCCCTTTGCCTCTATTTGAATACTCTTTAAAGGGATGAGGTGCCGTATCTACCAGGACATGCCACCTACCACCTATTTACCACCAAAAGA
Source organism: Aquarana catesbeiana (assembly GCF_042186555.1). NCBI lineage: Eukaryota > Metazoa > Chordata > Amphibia > Anura > Ranidae > Aquarana > Aquarana catesbeiana. The sequence goes on from NC_133326.1 coordinate 39,841,260, forward strand.
AAGCTCTAGTTGTGTGCACAAAATGATAAAAATGTAGTTTGGGTAAAGTGTTGCATGACCCCACAATTGTCATTCAAAATGCTACAGTGCTGAAAACTGAAACTTGGCCTGGGCAGGAAAGGGGTAAAAGTACCTGGTATTGAAGTGATTAGGATGAAAAAGAAAAAGACCATCTAGTTCAAGCAATAGAAAAATAAATGAGTAAATAAATAAATAAAATGAATAGAAAACCTCCATATACAGAGTCCTTTACCCACAGCTGATCAAGAGGAAGGCCAAAAAAAAACCTTCTTTCCCCAACTCTATATGAATATGGTTGTGTATTTTAAATAATCCCAAACCATTTGTTAGAAGACCCATACATGCACAGAGCAGCGCTATGACATAAATGATTGTATTAGTCTGGTCATCTGTTCATTTTTTTTCAGTATAGCCTGTCTGCCCTTTAAAAATGGTGCCTGCGATGACATTGTCTTCCTCCACTGAGTCCATTTCTCTCACTGATCTGCCATTATAGCAAACATCTCAATCCTTCAGCAACAGCTAAAAATAAAATCTATATCTATACAGTACATGTCAGTGTATATCCAGCACTTGTATGACAGACATCCCTGGGAACATGTAAAGTTCTAGGTGTTTTCTGTTGGGATTATAGCAGCCAGGGGGTAGTTTGTGATAAGTTGCACCATTACCTAAATAATTGGATCTTGTAATACCCTTTGGTCTATAGCTTAGAAGTTTGGTTAATTACCACCACAGCAGAAGGAAATCTATTTGATTTGTCTTTTTTTTTTGCCGGTTTTAAAATCTTTTCCAGTTTTAGATGCAGTGGCGGAACTATAGGGGTCGCTGCAGTCGCACTTGCAACTGGGCCCTGCCATTCCGCCGCTGTGGGGGGGGCCCAAGACCCGGCATCTCCCCCTGCACCTCTGGCTTATGCAGTGGGGGGAGGTGGGAGGCAGCGATCGGCAGCTCTATTGTTCCTGTGGGCAGTGGGATCTCCCTGCAGCTTGTAGTTCTTCCCAAGTGTCAGTGTATACAGTGGAGAGAAGAGGGGAGGACCCCTGACCCGGGCAGGTATCAGTTTCACTTTCAGTGAGTCGCTCTGCTTGTACACTGCTGCTGATACATGCCCGGGTCAGAGGCCCCTCCCCTCTCCACTGTATACACTCAGGAGAAGAACCACAAGCCACATGGAGATTCCCCTGCCTGTGGACACCATAGAGCTGCTGATCGCCGCCTCCCACCTCCACCAGCCAGGTACATGGGGAACCTCTTGAAGGAGGGGGGGGGTTGGCAGTCTGGGGACCCTGATGTAGGGGGGGCTTTCTGGGGACATTAATGTAAGGAGGGGCTCTCTGGGGACCCTGATGTAAGGAGGGGCTCTCTGGGGACCCTGATGTAAGGAGGGGCTCTCTGGGGACCCTGATGTATGGGGGGGCTCTCTGGGGACCCTGATGTATGGGGGGGCTCTCTGGGGACCCTGATGTCTTGGGGGGCTCTCTGGGTACCCTGATGTAAGGGGGGATCCCTGGGGACCCTGATGTAAGGAGGGAGGCTCTCTGGGGACCCTAATATAGGGGGAGGCTCTCTATGGACCCTGATGTAAGGGGAGACTCTCTGGGGACCCTGATGTAAGGGGAGGCTCTCTAGGGACATTATGTAGAGGGGGCTCCCTGGGGACCCTGTTGTAAGGAGGGCTCCCTGGGGACACTGATGTAAGGGGGGTTCTCTGGGGACCCTGATGTAATATGTGGATCTCTGGGGACCATAATATAGGGGGAGGCTCTCTAAGGACCCTGATGTAAGGGGAGGCTCTCTAGGGACCCTAATGTAGGGGGGCTCTCTGGGGACCCTGATGTAAGGAGGGGTTTCCTGGGAACCCTGATGTAAGTGGGGCTCTCTGGGTACCCTGATGCAAGGAGGGAGGCTCTCTGGGAACCCTAATATAGGTGGTGGATCCCTGGGGACACTGATGTAAGTGGGGGATCCTCATTCAGATATGTAGTGATATATATACTATATATATATATATATATATATATATATATATATATATATATATATACACATATACATATACATACACATATATATTATATATATGTGTATGCCCGCCAAAGTGTATGACTTTCCTTACTTAGCTGCTATGGGCTCTAGCCCGAGATCTTTTGTAGACCTAGCAATGCCACTTGTGGGGGCCCTTCATGGTTTCTTGCAGCGGGCCCTGAAGATTCTAGTTACGCCTCTGTTTAGATGTCTTCAGTCTGGAAAGGTTGTTGTCATCTTAATTTGTAATTTATGCTTCCAAACTGCTAAAAAGTTTTATATTGGGTACATGTAAATGATTGCCTTATACAAGTCATTTACCAAAGGCTTGGCAAACCTATAAAATGGCATTCAGAAAAGGGGTATTTTTCTATTTTCATTTCTTGTACTCCAGTTTTGCTTTAAAGCAGTAGTAAACCGCTGAAAAAAATACACAATGGTGCCGCACGTCCACCGCGGGAGTCATGCGGGCGTTGCTGTTCCCATGCTCACGGGCAGGGGCGGACTGACCATTGAGCCACCCGGGCACTGCCCAAAGGCAATGGGCCACTAGGGGGCCCCATCAGGGTTGCCAGCCTCAGTAAAACCAGGGACAGTGACTAAGCTGTAAAGCCCAGACGAACTCTGCCTTCGCCTTGGTCAACATCACAGGCTTACTCCTGCGCTCCTGTTAAAGACTTGCTTGGCTGACATTCCTTCTGGCTCCGGATCCACTATGCTGATTCCTGGCTTCCTGACTTTCTGGCTTGTCTGACTATCCATTCCGGTTACCGAACTTTGGCTATGTTTTGACTACGTTTGTTCTATTTACATTTATTATTAAACAAGTGTGATTTAACTGTACTTCTGTCTTGATCTGATTCATGGTTTCTGACACGCTGCCTGTTTCCCTTAGTTGTAATGGTGACTCCTGTACCTAAGCCGGTGGATGAATCAGCCTCGGGAGGGTAACATCGCAGGCTCCCTGGACAGGTAAGTGTCCTCATTAAAAGTCAGCAGCTTCAGTACTTTTAGCTGCTGACTTTTAAAATAAAACTTTTTTGAGGCTGGAACTCCGCTTTAAACCCCTTAGTCTGTTTGTAGGTTGCAAACATCTTGTAAGCATGCTATTTTACTATACAGCCTGGTGTCATCTGCAGATGGTAATGCTTTTAATCCCAAACTCTGTATAATTTATAAACAGGTTTAAAAGTAAGGGACTTAACACTGAATCTTAGAGTACACCACTAACAACCTTAGGCCATTCAGAGTATGAATCATTAATCACTACTCTGAATATGGTCTTTTAGACAGTTTCTATCCATTTACAGGCTGAATTTTCTAAGCCTATAGGTATTATTTTACACATAAGCCACTTGTGGGGAACTGTGTCAAATGCAATTGCAAAGTCCAAGTAAACTATATCAACAGCCACCCCTTTGTCTAGGTTTTTGCTTACTCTCTCATTAAAAAAAGTAGATTTGTTTGACAACTTCTGTTTTTTTTTTTTTTTTTTTAATCCATGCTGGCTAACCCCTTCAATATTGTTGTATAACAAAACTTAATTTACTTGGTCCTTTATCAAACTTTCAAATATATTCCCAACTTTACAGGTTAAGCTTATAGGTATGTAGTTACTTGGTAAAGACTTTAATGCCATTTTTAATAGAGACACCATTCAGGCTTGTGCCAATCTTTGGTACCAATCCAGTCATTAGTGAGTTTCTAAAGATTAAAAACAAGGGCTTCAAAGTAATTGAGCTCAATGCATTGAGGACACATGGCTGTAACCTTGGTCCAGGTGTTTTTTAAACTTTATTTTGCCTAAGGCTGGGTTCAGACATGTGCGGTATGAATTGAAGCTCAGGTTTCACTGCAAAGATAAAAATCAGTTGTTCAGAGGTTCCTCTGCGTTTTAGCTGCGGATCAGTGAGCGGGGGGGTGAGGGGGGAGGTGTAGTGAGGAGAAGGAGAGAATTTTTGTTCAGAATGGAATGCATCTGCGAATCAGATGCGTTCCCATAGAAGATAATGAGCTTGTAGTTTGCACCGCAATGCCCAGAAAACGCACACATTTTTTGTGCAAGGCGCAGTGCGAATGCAACGCACATATGTGAACCAGATACATTTGAATGAATGTATTTTAAAATGTCCTGCGGACTGGATGCGGTGTAAGCCGCATCTAATTCACATAGGTGTGAACGGGGGGCTAATAGTTTCTGGACCATATCAATATTGAGCCAATGTGGTTAATTTAAGCCTATGGCAAAACCATCATCGAGCTCCCCCATTTTCCTTCTAATTCACAGAGCTACAGAATGTGTTTTAATGAATTTTTCTTCTCCTTGCCCCCAGTCTCTCTGAATTATTTTGTAAGTGGCCTACATGCCCAGACCAGAAATGTTTACCAATAATATATTTAAAGAATTTTTGGCAGTTTGTCTTACTCACTTTTGCAACTTGTGATCTTGATCTCCTTTTAACCACTTGCCGACCGCCTAACGCAGATATACGTCGGCAGAATGGCACGGGCAGGCAGAATCACGTACCTGTACGTGATCTGCCTCCCGCGGGCGGGGGGTCCGATCAGACCCCCCCCGGTGCCAGCGGCGGTCGGCATTTCACTGGGAGCATTGGGAGGCGAGGGGGAGACCATCCGATCGTGGCCTCCCCCTCGCGATCGCTCCCAGCCAATCGGAATCCTCCCCTGCCTGTGTGTAGTTTCACACAGGCAGAGGAAGTGATGTCATCTCTCCTCGGCTTGGCAGTTTCCGTTCCAGCGCCGAGGAGAGAAGACATGTAAGTGCACAAAACACAAACACACACAGTAGAACATGCCAGGCACATAAAACACCCCCGACCCCCCCCCCCCCCCCCGATCGCCCCCCGATCCACCCCCCCCCCCGTCACAAACTGACACCAAGCAGTATTTTTTTTTTTCTGATTACTGATTGGTGTCAGTTTGTGACAGTTACAGTGTTAGGGCAGTGAGTGGTAGCCCCGTTTAGGTCTAGGGTACCCCCCTAACCCCCCTAATAAAGTTTTAACCCCTTGATCACCCCCTGTCACCAGTGTCACTAAGCGATCATTTTTCTGATCGCTGTATTAGTGTCGCTGGTGACGCTAGTTAGGGAGGTAAATATTTAGGTTCACCGTCAGCGTTTTATAGCGTCAGGGACCCCCATATACTATCTAATAAATGTTTTAACCCCTTGATTGCCCCCTAGTTAACCCTTTTACCACTGATCACCGTATAAGTGTTACGGGTGACGCTGGTTAGTTCGTTTATTTTTTATAGTGTCAGGGCACCCGCCGTTTATTACCGAATAAAGGTTTAGCCCCCTGAGCACCCGGCGGTGATATGCGTCGCCCCAGGCAGCGTCAGATTAGCGCCAGTACCGCTAACACCCACGCACGCAGCATGCGCCTCCCTTAGTGGTAAAGTATCTGTATGGATCAATATCTGATCCGATCAGATCTATATTAGCGTCCCCAGCAGTTTAGGGCTCCCAAAAACGCAGTGTTAGCGGGATCAGCCCAGATACCCGCTAGCACCTGCGTTTTTCCCCTCCGCCCGGCCCAGCCCAGCCCACCCAAGTGCAGTATCGATCGATCACTGTCACTTACAAAACACTAAACAAATAACTGCAGCGTTCGCAGAGTCAGGCCTGATCCCTGCGATCGCTAACAGTTTTCTTGGTAGCGTTTTGGTGAACTGGCAAGCACCAGCCCCAGGCAGCGTCAGGTTAGCGCCAGTACCGCTAACACCCAAGCACGCACCGTACACCTCCCTTAGTGGTATAGTATCTGAACGGATCAATATTTGATCCGATCAGATCTATACTAGCGTCCCCAGCAGTTTAGGGTTCCCAAACACGCAATGTTAGCGGGATCAGCCCAGATACCTGTTAGCACCTGCGTTTTGCCCCTCCGCCCGGCCCAGCCCACCCAAGTGCAGTATCAATCGATCACTGTCACTTACAAAACACTAAACGCATAACTGCAGCGTTCGCAGAGTCAGGCCTGATCCCTGCGATCGCTAACAGTTTTTTTGGTAGCGTTTTGGTGAACTGGCAAGCTCCAGCCCCAGGCAGCGTCAGGTTAGCGCCAGTACCGCTAACACCCACGCACGCACCGTACACCTCCCTTGGTGGTATAGTATCTGATTGGATCAATATCTGATCTGATCAGATCTATACTAGCGTCCCCAGCAGTTTAGGGTTCCCACAAACGCAGTGTTAGCGGGATCAGCCCAGATACCTGCTAGCACCTGCGTTTTGCCCCTCCGCCCGGCCCAGCCCAGCCCACCCAAGTGCAGTATCGATCGATCACTGACACTTACAAAACACTAAACGCATAACTGCAGCGTTCGCAGAGTCAGGCCTGATCCCTGCGATCGCTAACAGTTTTTTTTGTAGCGTTTTGGTGAACTGGCAAGCACCAGCGGCCTAGTACACCCCGGTCGTAGTCAAACCCGCACTGCAGTAACACTTGGTGACGTGGCGAGTCCCATAAGTGCAGTTCAAGCTGGTGAGGTGGCAAGCACAAGTAGTGTCCCGCTGCCACCAAAAAGACAAACACAGGCCCGTCGTGCCCATAATGCCCTTCCTGCTGCATTCGCCAATCCTAATTGGGAACCCACCACTTCTGCAGCGCCCGTACTTCCCCCATTCACATCCCCAACCAAATGCAGTCGGCTGCATGAGAGGCATTTTCTTTATGTCCTCCCGAGTACCCCTACCCAACGAACCCCCCCAAAAAAGATGTCGTGTCTGCAGCAAGCGCGGATATAGGCGTGACACCCGCTATTATTGTCTCTCCTGTCCTGACAATCCTGGTCTTTGCATTGGTGAATGTTTTGAACGCTACCATTCACTAGTTGAGTATTAGCGTAGGGTACAGCATTGCACAGACTAGGCACACTTTCACAGGGTCTCCCAAGATGTCATCGCATTTTGAGAGACCCGAACCTGGAACCGGTTACAGTTATAAAAGTTAGTTATAAAAAAAAGTGTAAAAAAAAAAAAAAAACACAAACAAAAATATAAAATAAAAAATAATAGTTGTCGTTTTATTGTTCTTTCTCTCTCTATTCTCTCTATTGTTCTGCTCTTTTTTGCTGTATTCTATTCTGCAATGTTTTATTGTTATTATGTTTTATCATGTTTGCTTTTCAGGTATGCAATTTTTTATACTTTACCGTTTACTGTGCTTTATTGTTAACCATTTTTTTGTCTTCAGGTACGCCATTCACGACTTTGAGTGGTTATACCAGAATGATGCCTGCAGGTTTAGGTATCATCTTGGTATCATTCTTTTCAGCCAGCGGTCGGCTTTCATGTAAAAGCAATCCTAGTGGCTAATTAGCCTCTAGACTGCTTTTACAAGCAGTAGGAGGGAATGTCCCCACCCCCAACGTCTTCCGTGTTCTTCTCTGGCTCTCCTGTCTCAACAGGGAACCTGAGAATGCAGCCGGTGATTCAGCCAGCTGACCATAGAGCTGATCAGAGACCAGAGTGGCTCCAATCATCTCTATGGCCTAAGAAAGCGGAAGCTACGAGCATTTTATGACTTAGATTTCGCCGGATGTAAACAGCGCCATTGGGAAATTGGGAAAGCATTTTATCACACCGATCTTGGTGTGGTCAGATGCTTTGAGGGCAGAGGAGAAATCTAGGGTCTAATAGACCCCAATTTTTTCAAAAAAGAGTACCTGTCACTACCTATTGCTATGATAGGGGATATTTACATTCCCTGAGATAACAATAAAAATGATTTAAAAAAAAAAAAATGAAAAGAACAGTTTTAAAATAAGATAAAAAAATAATAATAATAAAGAAAAAAAAAAAAAAAAAAAAAAGCACCCCTGTCCCCCCTGCTCTCGCGCTAAGGCGTACGCAAGCGTCGGTCTGGCGTCAAATGTAAACAGCAATTGCACCATGCATGTGAGGTATCACCGCGAACGTCAGATCGAGGGCAGTAATTTTAGCAGTAGACCTCCTCTGTAAATCTAAAGTGGTAACCTGTAAAGGCTTTTAAAGGCTTTTAAAAATGTATTTAGTTTGTCGCCACTGCACGTTTGTGTGCAATTTTAAAGCATGTCATGTTTGGTATCCATGTACTTGGCCTAAGATCATCTTTTTTATTTCATCAAACATTTGGGCAATATAGTGTGTTTTAGTGCATTAAAATTTAAAAAAGTGTGTTTTTTCCCCAAAAAATGCGTTTGAAAAATCGCTGCACAAATACTGTGTGAAAAAAAAAATGAAACACCCACCATTTTAATCTGTAGGGCATTTGCTTTAAAAAAATATATAATGTTTGGGGGTTCAAAGTAATTTTCTTGCAAAAAAAATTATTTTTTTATGTAATCAAAAAGTGTCAGAAAGGGCTTTGTCTTCAAGTGGTTAGAAGAGTGGGTGATGTGTGACATAAGCTTCTAAATGTTGTGCATAAAATGCCAGGACAGTTCAAAACCCCCCCAAATGACCCCATTTTGGAAAGTAGACACCCCAAGCTATTTGCTGAGAGGCATGTCGAGTCCATGGAATATTTTATATTGTGACACAAGTTGCGGGAAAGAGACAATTTTTTATTTTTTTTATTTTTTTTTGCGCAAAGTTGTCACTAAATGATATATTGCTCAAACATGCCATGGGAATATGTGAAATTACACCCCAAAATGCATTCTGTTGCTTCTCCTGAGTACGGGGATACCACATGTGTGAGACTTTTTGGGAGCCTAGCCGCGTACGGGACCCCAAAAACCAAGCACCGCCTTCAGGCTTTCTAAGGGTGTAAATTTTTGATTTCACTCTTCACTGCCTATCACAGTTTCGGAGGCCATGGAATGCCCAGGTGGCAAAATCCCCCCCCCCAAATGACCCCATTTTGGAAAGTAGACACCCCAAGCTATTTGATGAGAGGTATAGTGAGTATTTTGCAGACCTCACTTTTTGTCACAAAGTTTTGAAAATTGAAAAAAGAAAAAAAAAATGTTTTTTCTCGTCTTTCTTTATTTTCAAAAACAAATGAGAGCTGCAAAATACTCACCATGCCTCTCAGCAAATAGCTTGGGGTGTCTACTTTCCAAAATGGGGTCATTTGGGGGGGTTTGTGCCACCTGGGCATTCCATGGCCTCCGAAACTGTGATAGGCAGTGAAGAGTGAAATCAAAAATTTACACCCTTAGAAATCCTGAAGGCGGTGATTGGTTTTCGGGGCCCCCAAAAAGTCCCACACATGTGGTATCCCCGTACTCAGGAGAAGTAGCTAAATGTATTTTGGGGTGCAATTCCACATATGCCCATGGCCTGTGTGAGCAATATATCATTTAGTGACAACTTTGTGCAAAAAAAAAAAAAAAAATTTGTCACTTTCCCGCAACTTGTGTCAAAATATAAAACATTCCATGGACTCAACATGCCTCAAAGCAAATAGCTTGGGGTGTCTACTTTCCAAAATGGGGTCATTTGGGGGGGTTTTATGCCATCTGGGCATTTTATGGCCTTCAAAACTGTGATAGGTAGTGAGGAGTAAAATCAAAAATGTACGCCCTTAGAAATCCTGAAGGCAGTGATTGGTTTTCGGGGCCCCGTACGCGGCTAGGCTCCCAAAAAGTCCCACACATGTGGTATCCCCATACTCAGGAGAAGCAGCTAAATGTATTTTGGGGTGCAATTCCACATATGCCCATGGCCTGTGTGAGCAATATATCATTTAGTGACAACTTTTTGTAATTTTTTTTTTTTTTGTCATTATTCAATCACTTGGGACAAAAAAAATGAATATTCAATGGGCTCAACATGCCTCTCAGCAATTTCCTTGGGGTGTCTACTTTCCAAAATGGGGTCATTTGTGGGGGTTTTGTACTGCCCTGCCATTTTAGCACCTCAAGAAACGACATAGGCAGTCATAAATTAAAGGCTTTGTAAATTCCAGAAAATGTACCCTAGTTTGTAGGCGCTATAACTTTTGCGCAAACCAATAAATATACACTTATTGACATTTTTTTTACCAAAGACATGTGGCCGAATACATTTTGGCCTAAATGTATGACTAAAATTGAGTTTATTGGATTTTTTTTAGAACAAAAATTTTTGGTCTTTTTCCGTGTATAGCGCAAAAAATAAAAACGGCAGAGGTGATCAAATACCATCAAAAGAAAGCTCTATTTGTGGGAAGAAAAGGACGCAAATTTCGTTTGGGTACAGCATTGCATGACCGTGCAATTAGCAGTTAAAGCGATGCAGTGCCGAATTGTAAAAAGTGCTCTGGTCAGGAAGGGGGTAAAACCTTCTGGGGCTGAAGTGGTTAATATATTGTGGGGTTTTTTTTTGTATTTTAAAGTATCTTTGTAATTTTCAAATTATTCATTTATTTTTATATTTTTAAATACCCTTTTCTTATTCCTTATTGCTTTTTTTTTAAAAATTGAAAGTGAACCACAGCTATCTTTTTTTGTTTCCTCTCTAGAATTGTCATCCACACTACACCATTAAAGTAAATATAAATATGTCCATGTGCATTTCAAGTGTGGTTAAAACATGTCAAATGCAGGAATACAACACGCATTTACACGAGCATTTGGTGGTTGGTGTGGTTTAAAAAAAAAAAAGTTTGCCTGGAGTTCTTTCTTTTATGATTACTGATGTGTGTGTGATAGCTATTTTTCCTTTAGTGCCCTCAGGAGATGCTAATTTACTTTTAGTGCTGTTATCAAGCCTATACAAGCCTATACTTGGTTCCCTTCGTACATTCTGTCATGAATTTATTACAGTTGAGCGCTTGATCCTTAAGGAAGGGTTAGGTTTTTTACCCCGAAGTGTGTTGGCTGCATTTGATGCTCTTAACGATCAACTGATTCATAAAGTCCTTCAAATGAGATTAACTTTCCACATACTGTACATCCAAAATGAAAAAAAAACCTTTTATGATTAGGAAAACCTCAATCATCACATCCAACTCAGTGTAGCCAATTAGATATGAGGTAGCTCTTTAGGAAAATATAAAGTGCTAATACTTAACATATAACACACATCCTTAGCCAGTGTAAATAAACATATGTAGATAAATACAATTTTTTACAAACGATATGAACAAAAAAATATTTTCAAGTACTGCACTTATGTGTCAATTGTCCATCTTCCAATCTTCCTAAACTCCTGAACACCTTTGGACCTGCTTCAGGCCTTTGAGTCAACCCACTTAAATCCACAGCTTCGAACATCTCCATACCTCTTACGGAGAATCCTGCCATTCCCTTGGTCCTCCCACTCCATTTCATACCTTGAAATCAAATTGACCGCAAGTCTAACTGACCTCTATTCAGCTAATTACCCTCCTACGCTAACACATCTCACCAATCTTATGTCTAAATGGTCTAACTTTCTGTTACCCTGAATTACAGTGGCCCAGATGTCCATCCTTCCAAAGATACTGTATCTTTTTTGAGTACCACCCATTCCAGTACCGGGTTACTTCCTCCGCTTGTTGCAATGACATGCATTGGAACTCTATTAGGCCCCACATTCCTCTCTACACTCTCTACAAGCCTAAGCTTTGTGGCAGTCTGGGTCTCCCTATCTTTACAAAGTACTTTTACGCTGGGCCATTCATAGCACTTCTATGTGAGCTTTGAAGGGCTTTCTTTTATGTTATACTTGTGAGTTGAATTTTAACTGGGATTTAAATAAATATTTAGTGTCAGCGGAATTACACTATTACACTATTACTCTTCCTTTTTTTTTTCTTTTTAATGAGCCACCGGGGAGACCCTTTGCGGGGGAGGCTGTTGAGAGGAGTGGAAGCCTATGGGTGTTTACGGTTTAAGAGCTCTACTGCTTATCACTTTGTAGATAAGCATTATCAGTCGGTGAGTGCAAAAGAGTGTTGAAGAGGTTTCACAGGTCACATAGTAATTTGATGTGGAGTATACACTATAAGCCAAACCACATTTTGAAGTTGCAAATTGGACTTTATTATTAACAGAGGACAGGTGGAATGAACATTTATTGTTCAAAGATTTTATTGAGAGGTATAAGTGTACAAGCAATGGTCCAAAACAAGGACTAGAAGCACGCGAATAACACAATAGTAGCTTGACATGGTTTCAGTAAGAAGATCAAGACAGACTGGGACAGAGAATGAACCTAAATGGCAGTTGGTTAAAGTCATACAAGTTGAAGGTGTGTGGGCCGTACTTAAATATTGACAGCAAATAAGTCAAGTTACTGATGGACTCTAACTGGGCTATTCATAGCAGTTCAATGAGAGCTTTGAAGTGCCTTCTATTATGTTACACTTGAGTGGAATTTTAACTGGGATTGTAATAAGTATTTTGTGCTAGTGGATTTACATTATTACTCTTCCTTTTTTTTTGTTACAAGACACCAGAGAGACCCTTTAAGGGGGAGGCTGTTGAGAGGAGTGGAAGACTATGGGAAACTCTGTTTAAAGTTTAAGGGCGCTACTGTTTATCACTTTGTAGATAAGCATTATCAGTCGGTGAGTGCAAAAGAGTGTTGGGAAAAGGTTTCACAGGTCACTTGGTGATTTGGTGTGGAGTGTACAGTATAAGCGGAGTGTACAGTGGAGTGTACAGTATAGTACAGTATAAGGTACAGTTTAAGCCTAACCACATTGGATGGATATTCGAAGTTGCAAAATTGGACTTTATTAGTCAGAACACTAGTGGACTAGACATTTGACACATAAGTGCACTACTGGAAAATATTTTTTGATCTTATTAGGATATGTATATTATGTTACGTATTCAGACTTTATATTTTCCCACAGCGCTACCTCATATCTAATTGGTTACACTGATTTGGATGTGGTGATTAACCTCTTCAGCCCCGGAAGATTTTACCCCCTTCCTGACCAGAGCATGTTTTGGCAATTCGGCAGTGCATCGCTTTAACTGACAATTGCGCGGTCGTGCAACATTGTACCCAAACAAAATTGACGTCCTTTTTTTCCCACAAATAGAGCTTTCTTTTGGTGGTATTTGATCATCTCTGCGGTTTTTATTTTTTGCGCTATAAACAAAAAAGGAGCAACAATTTTGAAAAAACACAATATTTTGTACTTTTTGCTATAATAAATATCCCCATTTTTTTTTAAAGCAAATTTTTCTCAGTTTAGGCCGATATATAATCTTTTACATATTTTTGGAAATAAAAATCGCAATAAGCGTATATTGATTGGTTTGCTTAAAAGTTATAGCATCTACAAAATAGGGGATAGATTTATAGCATTTTTATTATTATTTTTTTTACTAGTAATGGCAGTGATCTGCGATTTTTATTGTGACTGCAACGTTATGGCAGACACATCGGACAATTTTGACACATTTTTGGGACCATTAGCATTAATACAGCGATCAGTGCTATAAAAATGCACTGATTACTGTAAAAATATCACTGGCAATGAAGGGGTTGACACTAGGGGGCAATCAAGGGGTTAATTGTGTTCCCTAGTGTGTGTTCTAAATGAAGGGGGATGGGACTAACTAGGGGAGATTCATATTTTGTATGAACAGACAATCTGTCACTTCTCCCCTCGGAGAACCAGGATCTCTGTGTTTAAACACAGAGATCCCGGTTCTCACCATGTTATGAGCGATTGCGTGAGACCGGCAGTCATCAAGACCATCGGGCACTCGCATCGGCTCCGGGAGCGAGCTGCGCACCGCCCCTAGTGTTCACCAGAAGGAGGGACGTAACATAACGGCGATTTGCCTGCCCGTGCCACAACTGCGGCGGCTGGTCGGCAAGCGGTTAATGTGTACAAAAATCTAAGGTGGCAGCAGCAGTGAGTTCATGAAGGTATTGTCCAGTAGGTATCTGAGTTGGAGGGGAAGTTTTTTTTTCTTTTTTCATTTTTGTTTTTTTTTCTGCTTTTCCCACTCTCTCAACCTTGTACATGATCTGTATAACACTTTATATATACGCTTGTCTATCCATATGTATAAATAACCGATAGACATAAAAACGATGCTACATGCACATACACTAGGATAACATAGCTGTCAAAATTGTAGTTGCTACATGGTATCTGCTTCTTCCTCTACTGAATCTATAAAACAATGAGGTGCAAGCAGCAGGGGTTTAAAAATGATGTCCTTCTGAAAGTTTAATTTCATGCTATGGCATGCGTGATGTATCCTGTCAGCTAAGTTTATAGCAAACAAGCCCCATTAGTTCTTACACTCGGATCTGATTGCCATGCCTATATATCTTCTTTTTCCTTTACCAGCTTGTCACATGACACAACTTTTCCTATATTCCCAGATCCTAAATTACATCATTCTGAGAGGAAGAAAGGGAACATGTGGCATATACAAGTATTGAAAGATGTAACTCAAGTCCGGGTGCAACCATTATCCATACATCAATTTAGCACAATTATTAGCACACTCTCCATGGCGTTCTCAGCTGCCATCATTCATAATCTAAAGTGGTCTACCAAGGCTTTTTAAGACTGTTCAGCAAAGCTTCAGAGGTGAAAATAAAATGACAACGAAGAAAAAATCATGAAGGAAATCTATATCTTAATAAGTGTGGAATTATATGACATAGAGCATCATTTGTCAATTTTAGTTTATCAGCTGCTGCTGAACATTTCATGGCAGTTAAAGAATACTAGGAATAAACTTGTATACAATTCTCATTCATTGTATACAAGTTTATTCCTAGAGCTGCTTAGGTTTGTTAATGTTAAATAAACTCCAGTATTGTCAGGAGGCCCCACCATTTGCTGATGGTTATCCACATCTATTAATCAACTGCATATTTAGCAATTTAATTTATTAAACAATCAAAAAAGCGCTAACATAATTTGAACATACTGTTTATACTAGCTTATGCCAGTATCATGGCGCAAATAATGTTTCCTTGCTATTCTGCCTATCAGAACCATGATGACTGCTATTACCAGATCAAACTATAAGTTACCAATAGTTAAAGGGGTATAAAACCCTAAAGGAACAATTTAATATATTGCAGCTCATTTTTAATGTTTCACTTTAGGTATTTAAAGCATTTTAGGCATTAAAAAAAATCACTGCTCCTGGCCGAATAGTTTTTTTTTTGTTTTTTTTTTGCATTGGTACATTTTCCCTAGAGCTTTGTTCACCCCCTTGCCTATTAGCCCACAAAATGTGCATTTCATTTGACAGATTTGACTCCCATTGTTTTCAAAGGGATTCGGGTTTGGCATACAAACTTTTTTGAAGTTTGCCAAAACCTTCTTGAACCAAACCCAGGGAAGTTTAGCTCATGACTAAATTGAAACTGCAGTCATACTGTCAGGGAATTCCTGTGAGACATCTGGAACGCAGGCATGAGCATGTGCATGGTATTCCCCATAGAATGGTGACCACATGGGCATGGAAATGTGTATGCACGTGCGAGCACATCCACAGTCCCTGGTGGTGCCAGAGAGCCTATTTAAAGAATGCTATTACCCATGCCCAAGTGCTAACTGGTCTTTCTCGTAAACGACAATCAATCTTGATGCTAAGGATCAAGTCCTCCAAGGCAGTGGGTACCCCCACTTTGCAAAGTTCATCCTTTACTGATTCGGACAGACCAAGTTGAAATTGGGAATGCAAGATAGGGTTATTCCATTTGGTATCAGCTCTCCATAGTTGACAATCAGATGCATATTGCTCCACAGGTCTTTGGCTTTGTCGCAGATTACTGAACATGGTTTCAACAATCTGATGATGGAAAGCATCAGCATATAACTGAGACATGCTGCAAAGAGAGTCCATGATAGCCAAGGCAGGATCACGTTGTTTCCGAAGGTGATGGGCCCAGGCTTAGGGTTCATTCTGGAATAGTGAAGTAATGAACCCCACCTTTGTGTCTTATAATGAGAAAGTTCAAGTTAGCAGAGAGAATTACAGCTTGCAGGAGTTCCAAAAGGCTCAACATTTTTGGCAGTCTCCAGAAAAATATTCAGGTAAAGGTACCACCATTTGGGTGGACATGTCTGCCACTGCAGGGGTATCAGAGGAGGACGATACACCCGTCAAACCTAAATAAGTTGTTATTTTCCATGCTATGGTAAAACAGGTGTGGCTCCTGTCTACCCCCAAAGCTCCACAGAGTGGAGTTGGTAAGAAAGATATAAGGAAAGGGGATGTAAAATGGCACTGCCTAAATCTAATAAGTGGTTGTGTTAAAAAAAGTTGGAAAAACAATATAAACCATCTAATAACATGTCCTATCTCTTAGTTACATAGTAGGTGAGGTTGAAAAAAGACACAAGTCCATCAAGTCCAACCTATCTGTGTGATTATATGTCAGTATTACAGTGTATATCCCTGTATGTTGCGGTCAGGTGCTTATCTAATAGTTTCTTGAAACTATCGGTGCTCCCCGCTGAGACCACAGCCTGTGGAAGGGAATTCCACATCCTTGCCGCTCTTACAGTAAAGAACGTAGTTTAAAGTTAAACCTCTTTTCTCCTAATTTTAATGAGTGGCCACGAGTCTTGTTAAACTCTCTTCTGCAAAAAAGTTTTATTCCTATTGTGGGTCACCAGTATGGTATTTGTATATTGAAATAATATCCCCTCTCAAGCGTCTCTTCTCCAGAGAGAATAAATTCAGTGCTCGCAACCTTTCCTCATAACTAATATCCTCCAGACCCTTTATTAGCTTTGTTGCCCTTCTTTGTACTCACTCCATTTCCAGTACATCCTTCCTGAGGACTGGTGCCCAGAACTGGACAGCATACTCCAGGTGCGGCCGGACCAGAGTGTTGTAGAGTGGGAGAATTATCGTTTTATCTCTGGAGTTGATCCCCTTTTGAATGCATGCCAATATTCTGTTTGCTTTGTTAGCAGAAGCTTGGCATTGCATGCCATTGCTGAGCCTATCATCTACTAGGACCCCCAGGTCTTTTTCCACCCTAGATTCCCCTAGAGGTTCTCCCCCCCAGTGTATAGCTTGCATTCATATTTTTGCCATCCAAAATGCATTATTTTACATTTTTCTATATTGAACCTCATTTGCCATGTAGTTGCCCACCCCATTAATTTGTTCAGATCTTTTTGCAAGGTTTCCACATCCTGCGGAGAAGTTATTGCCCTGCTTAGCTTAGTTTCGTCTGAAAATACAGAGATTGAACTGTTTACCCCATCCTCCAGGTCGTTTATGAATAAATTAAATAGCAATGGCCCCAGCATAGAACCCTGGGGGACCCCACTACCCACCCCTGACCATTCTGAGTACTCCCCACTTATCACCACCCTCTGAAATCACGCTTGTAGCCAGTTTTCAATCCATGTACTCACCCTATGGTCCATGCCAACGGACCCTTTTTTGTACAGTAAACGTTTATGGGGAACTGTGTCAAATGCTTTTGCAAAATCCAGATACACCATGTCTACGGGCCTTCCTTTATCTAGCTGGCAACTCACCTCCTCATAGAAGGTTAGTAGATTGGTTTGGCAAGAACGATTCTTCATGAATCCATGCTGATTACTGCTAATGATACCGTTCTCATTACTAAAATCCTGTATATAGTCCCTTATCATCCCCTCCAAGAGTTTACATACTATTGATGTTAGGCTAACTGGTCTGCAATTCCCAGGGATGTATTTTGGGCCCTTTTAAAATATTGGTGCTGCATTGGCTTTTTCTCCAATCAGCTGGTACCATTCCAGTCAGTAGACTGTCTATAAAATTAGGAACAAACCACACAAACATTATTCTGGATGGCTAATAAAAAGTTCCATAAACCAAAAAATACACATATAAAGTGCTCAATGTGCATATTGTGCAAAAAGTGTCCATACAAAATATTTTTCCATAAAAACGATTATACTCCGTATAAAAATATATACTGTATATGTAAGAATCCACTGGTGTAAACCAAAAAAAATCATAGTTCAAAAAATATAATAACTGCCAAAGTGACTTGTGCCTGGATAAACAAAAACTAGGTGAATTCCACACGTGCTCCCCTCTCGGTTCCACAATCACCAGAAAGATGTACCCCTGCAGGGTCATCTCTGGTCTTTTGTCTGGTGGTATCACCTCCTCCGGGGTGTCTGCTCATTGAGTACACTCACATATGGGTGGATGGAAAGAAATGCTCCTTATAGCGTGAATCTATAAAAATGTATTTTATTTAAATCAAAGTTTTCAAAGTTTTAAAATCGCACTTTCAATAGTGCTGCAGAGTCGGTACAAATACCACAGTAATAGATCTGGGATGTCTTGCATTCCACACACTGGAAGTAACGTGATGCGCCGCCAAGCTCCGACTTGCATGTTTCGTCATACAGACATCATCATAAACGGCCGCGGAACTGTGCATTGCTGCACTATCGATGATCAAATGGTGTTTTTGGTTTTGTGATGCTACCACACATAGTTTCTTTAACTGGCTTAGTGGGCAACCCTCTACCATGTTACCATCACTTACCTCTCTTAGGGCAACCCCTGGCTCGGGCAAGTTCTTCCTGGGGAGCTTAGTCCTTCTAATTTACTCTTGTTTCATATCGGCACCTGAGCATGGGGCTTTTGTAATTGAGCTCCCTCTCCTGGACCACTCTCGGCTTTTTCCTGTTCACTCTCGGAGCCCTTAAACATAGGCCAGAGGTCCTCTGATAAAGCTTCAGACTTGCCTTTCAGTATGATGCTATTTATACTCTCCCTTAACTAATGCCCTTCATGCTGGATTACCTGACAAAGTCTAAGGGAGTTAGCATCTACTTTGATAACGTGGATGTCTCAGGTTGAATACAAAGACAAGCTGGGATGATGCCTTTTAGTAAAGCATTGTGTAGGCACCTAAAAAATAAAGTTTGCGACAGGATATCTCCCTAATAAATATCAATTGGCCTACTGGGAGTCGACATTGGAAACTTTGATGGAGTTCACAGAGGGTACAGTAATGATCAGAGAAGATTTTAACCTGGTGCTGGACCCCTCTTTGGACTCTACTTGGGCCACTGCTCATCTTTCACAGGCTGCCCTTAGATGTTTAAAACATCTTCTCCACCATTATCCACCAGTGAATGTCTAGAGACTCCAGCACCGTGATACAAAAGATTATTAATTTTTTTCACCGTTCATAATTGCTATTCATGCATTGATTTTTTTTCCTGATCAGACATTCACATCTTGGCAGGGCTTTGATCTCTTATAGGGAGTATAACTTATTTGGACCCATTCTGGTGACCATATCCCTGAGCTCCCAGTCTCCATTTTCATGGACCTTGCGACTTAGTGAATCTCTCCTACAGGATTCTACTGTACATGTGAAACTTACGCATGAACTAGATATTTTTTTAGGACAAATAACTCTTTTTAAGGTATCCCCTATGTGTATCTGAGAAGTGCACAAATCTGTCATACATAGAACTTCTTTCACAGATAGCCAGGCTAGAAATGCATTACAATCGTAGACAATCACAGTCGATATTGATGGAATTGGCTCACCTTAGATTCCATCACAGGATCATTGTTCAGGATGGAGTCAAAGCAGTCCTGGCCAAATGTAGATGATGTTTCTATGAATATGGCAACTAATGTAGTAAATCACTAGCTAATGCCGATGTAGAGCCACAACGTACATATTAATTATTCGTAAATCTGATGACTCCAATGGCTATATAAGTAGGACATTGTAGAAATATTCATAACCTACTGCACACAGTTATATGGTATTGCTCCAGACAGACCACATTTACAAATAGAGGCACATAAGGAAATAATTGCAGCCTAAATTAGCAGCTTTAGAATTCCATCACTGCCTACTGATCTCATTGAGGAATTATTGAGGATAAACCGATCACTCCAATAAAATTTGTTCAGGCCCTCAAACAGACAAAAATGGGTAAAGCCCCAGGCCTGGACAGGTTCCATTTAATGTATTGTAAACAATTCCAAGACCAACTGGCTGCTCACTTTGTTGCTCCTTTTAATGCTTTTGCTCTGCGACTGGAAATCCTGGCTGCACACATCTCTGTTATACCTTAATAGGGCAAAAGCTATACACAGTGGGGTTAATTTACTAAAACTGGAGAGTGAAACATCTGGTGCTGCTCTGCATAGAAAATCAGCTTGCAGGTTTCTTTTGTCAAAGCTTAATTGAACAAGCTGAAGTTAGAAGCTGATTGGCTACCATGCACAGCTGCACCAGATTTTGCACTCTCCAGTTTTAGTAAAACAACCCCAGTGTTCTAACTGTTGGCCAATATACCTTCTTAATAGCGACCTTAAGCTAGTATCTAAAATTCTAGCATCTTGTCTGGCCCCAGACAAGATGCTAGAATTTTAGATACTAGCTTAAGGTCGCATCATGTTATCCATTTGAACCAGGTCGGCTTTATGCCTATTCCTCCCTATCAAAGGCTTCCCAAATTATGATTCTCTCTAGTGCCGCAGAGAAGGCCTTTCACAGGGTAAATTGCTCTTTTATAGAGCTCACATATACGAGCCTGGATTAGATCAATTTACTCCACACTGAAGGCCTGGGTAAGAATCTGTGGAGTACTTTCTGACTCCTTTGTGTTCAAATGCACGGCAGGGTTGCCCCCTGTTGCCTTTCATTTTCATTTTGACACTAGAACCATTTCTATGGCATGTACGTTGGGCACCCTGGTAACAAATCAGGAGCCAATGAGAGCAGAGGGCACAGGCAGAAAGGCAGTTGGGCAATGGGAGGCAGAGGCAGCTCCTGGAGGCTTTACCTCAGTCTTGAATCTTCACAGGCAAAAAAAATACATACGATCTCTCCCAGCCCAGGTAGATATACCTAAGCCGGGAAGTTTAGGTCTTTCTTTTTATATGAGAGTGTATGTTGTATAATTAGGGAAGATGATCAGACACACATATTGAATGCAACAAAGTAAAAAAATACACAGTCAAAAGATATACATTGTGGAATAGTATATTTCCTCTGTTGTGCAATCTGTGAAAAAAGACACAACATGGCATGATATTTTTAATTGCCAACAACTCTTTCTCTCTAATGCCCTGTACACACGGTCAGATTTTCCAACAGAAAATGTTCGATGGGAGCTTGTTGTCGTAAATTCCGACTGTGTGTAAGCTCCATCGGACATTTTCCATCGGAATTTCTGTCATACAAAATTTGAGATCTGGATCTCAAATTTTCCAACAACATAATCTGTTGTTGTAAATTCCGATCGTGTGTACACAATTCCGACGCACAAAGTTCCACGCATGCTTGGAATCAAGCAGAAGAGCCACACTGGCTATTGAACTTCATTTTTCTCGGCTTGTCGTACATGTTGTATGTCACCGCGTTCTTGACGTTCGGAATTGCAGGCAAGATTTGTGTGACCGTGTGTATGCAAGACAAGTTTGAGCCAACATCCGTCAGAAAAAATCCATGGATTTTGATGTCGGAATGTCCGATCGTGTGTACGGGGCATTACTGTGTATGTGTGTTTGTGTGGCTTATTTATATATATATATATATATATATATATATATATATATATATATATATATATATATACTCTATATCAGATCCTACAGTGCAATCCATAATTACATAGTTACATAGTGGGTGAGGTTAAAAAAAGACACAAGTCCATCAAGTCCAACCTATGTGTGTGATTATGTGTCAGTATTACATTGTATATCCCTGTATGCTGCGGTTGTTTAGGTGCTTATTTAATCGTTTTTTGAAACTATCGATGCTCCCCGCTGAGACCACCGCCTGTGGAGGGGAATTCCACATCCTTGCCGCTCTTACAGTAAAGAACCCTCTACGCAGTTTAAGGTTAAACCTCTTTTTATTAATGAGTGGCCACATGTCTTGTTAAACTCCCTTCCGCAAAAAAGTTTTATCCCTAATGTGGGATCATGGTATTTATAAATTGAAATCATATCCCCTCTCAAGCGTCTCTTCTCCAGAGAGAATAAGGTCAGTGCTCGCAACCTTTTCTCATAACTAATATCCTCCAGACCCTTTTTTTGTTTTGTTGCCCTTCTTTGTACTCGCTCCATTTCCAGTACATCCTTCCTGAGGACTGGTGCCCAAAACTGGACAGCATACTCCAGGTGCGGCCGGACCAGAGTCTTGTAGAGCGGGAGAATTATCATTTTATCTCTGGAGTTGATCCCCTTTTTCATGCATGCCAATATTCTGTTTGCTTTGTTAGCAGCAGCTTGGCATTGCATGCCATTGCTGAGCCTATCATCTACTAGGACCCCCAGGTCCTTTTGCATCCTAGATTCCCCCAGAGGTTCTCCCCCCAGTGTATAGATTGCATTCATATTTTTGCCACCCAAATGCATTATTTTACATTTTTCTACATTAAACCTCATTTGCCATGTAGTTGCCCACCCCATTAATTTGTTCAGATCTTTTTTGCAAAGTTTCCACATCCTGCGGAGAAGTTATTGACCTTCTTAGCTTAGTATCGTCCACAAATACAGAGATTGAACTGTTTATTTCTTACTGCAAAGATATTAGTTAATTGGATATCATATGTATGGCTTACAAAAGTGTCTTAGAGACTGACAAGTCTCACTGCACACCAACATTGCAAGACAAATATGCTTTATTATTGTCTAAAACAATCAAAACAAATAAACATAAAATTTTTTGAAACTGCTACATTATTAGACTTGCATATACAGCACATTTCTTATCCCCGTGTTTCCCCGAAAATGAGACTGGGTCTTATATTAATTTTGGCTACAAAAAACACACTAGGGCTTATTTTTAGGGGATGTCTTATTTATTTACGGTATGTACAAAAAAAAGTACCTCCCCCTGTAAACTCAGGAGTAACATTGTAAAATGATGTAATCTGTTCTGTAAAAAGATTATATAATGTGCAGTGTGTCTCCTTGTGTAACTTTATTGGGTAAAATACCTTATTAACATCGCTGCTGGGCGCTCACGTGACCCGCCAGAGATCTTCTTCACCGCTTCGAATACTGTAGAGGGAAGGGCCGAAATTCCCGCTGATATCAGCCAGCTCTGAGCGTTACAGAGGGAGGGGCTGCTGACATCAGCCAAGAGGAGAAGAGAAGAGCTCCAGCTGGTCACGTGAGCACCCAACGGCACTGTAAATTAGGTATTTTCCACAATATATAGTTACATAGTTAGTCAGGCTGAAAAAAGACACAAGTCCATCTAGTTCAACCCAAAAAAAAATACAATCCCATATACACAATCCTTCACCCACAGTTGATCCAGAGGAAGGCGAAAAATCTCCAATTTGCTACAGCAGGGGAAAAAATTCCTTCCTGATCCCCCGAGAGGCAATCGGATTTTCCCTGGATCAACTTTACCTATAAATGTCAGTACCCAGTTATGTTATGATATCAGTACCCAGTTATATTTGTTAATATATTACAATAAATACAATAAAGTTACACAAGGAGACACACTACAATTATATAATCTTTTTTACAGAATGTCTTACATGATTTTACAAAAACTTTAATTAGAGCTTATTTTCGGCGTAGGGCTTATATAGCAGCCATTCCAAAAACTCACGCTAGGTCCTATTTTCTGGGTAGGGCTTAACTTCAGGGAAACAGAGTATTATAACTCACAGGATTCCTCAAAGATTTTTTTATTAGTAAATCAATCCCAATGAGTAGTTTAGCTATTGTGCAGTGGCAGCCCATCCATACTGGGCGAAGGGGTGCCTGTGATTAGAGCCTGAGGCTCTAATTGGCTTCAAAAAAGGGGTGAGCTCAGAGCACATTGCTTGCAGTGAGCCAACCCAGTTGTGTGACAACAGCGAATTAATATTCGCTATTGTCTTTCTGATTCTCCTCAGGGCCAATAAGGAAGTGGGTCCTGAGAACCATCACCCAATAGGCTGAGAGGAGAAGCGATCCGATTGGCTGCCTATGAGGAGGAGGGAGGAGATGCACGGCAGAAGCCGCCGTGATGCCAAGGAGAAGGAGATGCAGGGGAAGCTGCCACCCAGAGGAAGTGCTGCCCATGACCTAGATGGGGTAAGTGACCCAACTGAGTGATCGGGGGGTGCGGGTGACTCGAATGACCAGGGGGGGTGGCTGTGGGTGCATTGTTTCCCCCCCCCAAAAAAAAATAAAAGATGAAGCTGGTGGCTTTTCTATGCATTAACCTCCCTGGCGGTATGATTATGTCTGATTTTGTAATGTAAAAGCGGTACATTGTTTTGCATGGAAATTTGGCATTTTATATTGTAGGCCTGTAATTCTTAGGAATGACTCACTTAAATCTGTCCAAACAAAAAGCGTCTAGTAGACATCCCGGGTTTGATAAAGTTTGAAACACAAAATCATAAATTATAATATAACAAATAACTATAAATAATTATAAATAATATAATAATAATAATAATAATAATAATAATAATAATAATAATAATACATTTTATTCAATAATGTAATCAAATCAAAAACACTGAAATTTGCTCAGTTGTAGAATTGTCGCTGTCGTCACTTTCAGTGTCTGATGATGAATTTCCCCACTAGCTGGTTTAAAACCACTTTTGACGTAGAGGGACGCTTTTTGGATGCCACGGACCTTCTCAAGTTTCCAGGCAGAGAGAACAGTATATATAATATAGAAGTGCAGGAAGGGCACTGGACAAAGCACTAGGGACAAAACTGATGTGAAATGATTTGATACAGGAACAAACAGTAACCTTTCCGAAACATGACTCTGGCAACTTATGGGACTATCTGTACCAACTGAGTTTGCTTGCTAAATTTTACTGTGCAATATATTTCATGTATATGTATGTTATGTTTTTATTATAGGACTACATTTGCCCACTCTGTATTTGCTATGTACTATTAAAGTGGCACAATTGCCTTTTAAACTTTTTATATTGTTATTACTCTAATATCTGCCTTTAAAGTCCAAGGGGATTATTCTAGTGCTATGCACACGCTATTCTTACTGCTTTGATACAGTAATGTAATCTACAGATTAAAGTGTATTATGTTTGTTATGTGTTTTGTACTTTTTTTTTATTTGCCGCCGGGCTCCACCTCCATGTGTCACAACGCTTGCAGGCAATGGAGCCCGGAACAGTAATACATTGGGGCGGAGGACACAGCAGGAAGACATCGCAGGATCCTGGGGACAAGGTAAGTAACCTGTACCAGGATACTGCAATGCAATCCCGAGTGTGGCTCGGGGTTACCGCTTTTGGTAATGAAAATTAACTGCCGCACTCGGGAGCCACACCCGGAAATATCGCTAAGGAGGTTAATATAAAAAACCTTGTGTGTGCAGCATCAGCCCCAGCACCCCTAACACTTACCTAAACCCCATCTCTCTCTAGCGATGTCCACGAGTTCCTCAGCCATTCGAGACTCACCTCCTGATTGGCTGAGACACAGCAGTGGTGCCATTGGTTCCCACTGCTGTCAATCAAAGTCACTTTCCAATCAGGATACAATTTAAAAAAAGAGCAGCAAGGTGGGACTTTACATGAGGTGCGAGGTGCGTAGAGCCAAGCGCCTCCATCCCCGATAATTTGAAAAAAAAAAAAAAAAGAAACAAAAAGGTGGGACTTTATATGAAACATGCACCCCAGGAAATGACACGATAACCATGAATATGGCGGGTACCCAAAATACAATAGAACCAAAAACGTTGCATAGAAGCATCACATAGCATCAATTGGCATTAAATGGTTTAATGGTATATAAATTATGACAAAGGTAAAAATCATAACATAGTTCATGCTGATACTATAAAAACCCGAATTCATTAGAAGTAGGTCTCCAATTGTACATAGGATATAACAGAAATTCAATTAATAACATGATTGTTTCATATTGTAAACACTGTAAAAAACTATTTCATAAAAGGCAGGTCTCTATGACCTGGTTGATTGGTAAAATCCAATTGATATATAAGATAAGGTAATGATGCAATTGTAGACATAAGGGAGCAACTATTGGCTCACAATCCCATAGTAAAACAACAAAATTGGTTCATACTATACACATTGTAGATAGCCAGGTACAGTCCAATTGGTATACAAGGTAATAAAGTGATGATAATAAAGTATAGACAAAAGGGCTTCTATTGGCTCGACGCGTTTCGTGGCGACTACCACTCTTCAGGAGCAGGTATAAGGTAGGTGTCTATAAATATTAAAAACATATGTATAAAAAGAAATAATATAATAGGTCTATGTAGAGGGAGAGGGGGGGAAAGGGGGGTATAGCCCGATTCCCAGAACCACTTACAAGTAATCCTATGAGTTTGGGCATAGGAATGGAGGGCTGGGGGCTGACCGAAGAAACATCAGCCCCCTGGACCGGAGGTGGACTGACCCAGAACCCAACGATGGAAGTCCAGTGACAGACACTAATCCCCAAGGATGCAACCCCATGAGTTTCAAAAATGGTGTGATCCACGTGGTAGCCATCTATAAGAGGAGGGGATATAAGATAGATGTGAATAAACCATGGAAATGTATATTATGTGATTGGTAGGAAAAGTATACAAGTGCAGGTATTGATCAATAACAGGAAAGAGTGACAGAATGTTGAATCAGTGCAAAATGATAAGGGGGGAATTATGGCACAAAAAGGGAAAAGGGAGAAATTTTGTGGGGGGAGCCAAAAAGGTTACCTGGAAAGAGGAGTGTAGGCAATGTTGGTCCAGAAGTGCATAGGAGCCATGGGGATGACCACCGTGTGGGGGGCTGGGAATGAGCTGTAGGGAGCATAAATACTCCAGTGTGATAGTGGGTGTCCACCAATGACACGCTGGCACCCAATGGGAGGCGACGGCGCCAAACAGCTGAGCAGCGTCAGCTGCCCGCCATCCGAAGGTAATCACCTCGTGAAGGATGCCAGATTGGATCAACAGCGGCGGAAGTGACGCGCCGGCGCCAGAAGCGTGATGTCGATGCGCAATTGGACGTAGGCCCGATCCCCTACGTCACTCGAAAGGAGGAGGGGGAAGGGGAGGACCCCAGGAGTGCATCGCAGCTCCCGGGACTGAGCAAGACGGCCACAGTGGCCAAACCAGTCTAGCTCCTAACCCAGCACAGTACACATAGGCAGCGTGGCCAGGCACACACATTGTGGGTAACAGTGTGGGACAGTAGCATGGTATAGCCAGCCTCCTCAAAACCTATACTGACATGAAAATCGAGATTGGCAATGTAAATGTTTGTTGGTGCTTAAATATAAAATAGACACCTACGTTAGTAGCAACAATGGAGAGTACCAACATTCAAACAATATAAAAAAGTAAGGGTGCATGCTTCCATCCCTTATATATGCTCTTTTTTCAAATTGTATTCATATATAATGGATGGAAGCATGCACCCTTACTTTTTTATATTGTTTGAATGTTGGTACTCCATTGTTACTACTAACTTAGGTGTCTATTATATATTTAAGCACCAACAAACATTTACATTGCCAATCGGGCGGGCAGCTGACGCTGCTCAGCTGTTTGGTGCCGTCGCCTCCCATTGGCTGCCAGCGTGTCGTTGGTGGACACCCACTATCACACTGGAGTATTTATACTCCCTCCAGGTCATTCCCAGCCCCCACACGGTGGTCATCCCCATGGCCCCTATGCACTTTCGGACCAACATTGCCTATGCCTACACTCCTCTTTCCAGGGAACCTTTTTGGCTCCCCCCACAAAATTTCTCCCTTTTCCCTTTTTGTGCCATAATTCCCCCTTATCATTTTGCACTGATTCAACATTCTGTCACTCTTTCCTGTTACTGATCGATATCTGCACTTGTATACTTTTTCCTACCAATCACATAATATACATTTCCATGGTTTATTCACATCTATCTTATATCCCCTCCTCTTATAGATGGCTACCACATGGATCACACCATTTTTGAAACTCATGGGGTTGCATCCTTGGGGATTAGTGTCTGTCACTGGACTTCCATCGTTGGGTTCTGGGTCAGTCCACCTCAGCTCCCGGGGGCTGATGTTTCTTCGGTCGGCCCCCAGCCCTCCATGCCTATGCCCAAACTCATAGGATTACTTGTAAGTGGTTCTGGGAATCGGGCTATACCCCCCCTTTCCCCCCTCCTCTCCCGCTACATAGACCTATTATATTATTTCTTTTAATACATATGTTTTTAATGTTTATAGACACCTACCTTATACCTGCTCCTGAAGAGTGGCAGTCGCCACGAAATGCGTCGAGCCAATAGAAGCCCTTTTGTCTATACTTTATTATCATCACTTTATTACCTTGTATACCAATTGGACTGTACCAACCAATTACGGCTATAACTATTTATCATGGAGACACACTTTAGTGAATTTGGCTATCTACAATGTGTATAGTATGAACCAATTATGTTGTTTTACTATGGGATTGTGAGTCAATAGTTGCCCCCTTATGTCTACAATTGCATCATTACCTTATCTTATATATCAATTGGATTTTACCAATCAACCAAGATTACAATCAATTATCATAGAGACCTGCCTTTTATGAAATAGTTTTTTACAGTGTTTACGGTATGAAACAATCATGTTAATAATTGGATTTCTGTTATATCCTATGTACAATTGGAGACCTACTTCTAATGAATTCGGGTTTTTATAGTATCAGCATGAACTATGTTATGATTTTTACCTTTGTCATAATTTATATACCATTAAACCATTTAATGCCAATTGATGTTATTTGATGCTTCTATGCAAAGTTTTTGGTTCTATTGTATTTTGGGTACCTGCCATATTCATGGTTATCGTGTCATCTCCTGGGGTGCATGTTTCATATAAAGTCCAACCTTTTTGTTTCTTTTTTTTTTTGTTCAAACTTTCCAATCAGGAGAGAGAGGGGGCGAGGCGGAGCCAAATCGAGGCTCTGTGTCTGATTGGACACAGGGAGCTGTAACTTGGCACAGGTGCCCCCATAGCAAGCTGCTTGCTGTGGGGGCACTCGACAGGAGGGAGTGGCCAGGAGAGCCAAAGAAGGACCCGAGAAGAGGAGGATCTGGGCTACTCTGTGCAAAACCAACTGCATAGAGCAAGTAAGTATAACATGTTTGTTATTTTAGAGAAAAAAAAATAGACTTTACAATCACTTTAAGCACTGGGGAAAATTCCATTGCAAAGTGCAGCTTCTCTTGCACACGTGAACAGTCTATTTGCTTTAAGTAATTTAATCCCAGAAGATCTTCTACCTGTTTGTATCAGAGCTAGAACATCGGTCACCTGCTAGTACCAACGTCATCTGTTGGGTACCTTTTAAATACTGCAAACAGTAGATGTGCCGCTTCTTAGTGCCTGTGTCACTGATAAATCCCCCACACACCTCACCATAGAATTATAATGCTGTTTATCATCTATTGTATAATGCACAGAAGCTCAGGTCTGCATTGTGCAAATGTGACTATGAAGACTGGAATTTCAATATTTCATTTAATATCTTGTTCTGATGAGCTGTGTGTTTTTCTGTCTATTCATTATCATCTATTTTTCAGGCACATTGAACAATGTAACCAGAAAGGCCATAGAGATGAAGACTGAATTGATAAAACGAATACAACAAACTAAAAACATTAATAATGAAACACATTATTTTCCCTTTTCTATAACAAACCCTTGTTTAAGCTGTTATGTTCCGCAAGAGTATTCTATTTTTTTTTTTTTTTATATCATTTTATGAGCTCACCTATAAAAAGACTAAATTAGATTGTGCTAGGGAAGCCAAGGCAGTCTGATGAGAATTTCAGGCAGAAGCATGGTGGTCCGTTGACCGGCAGTTGAATGGTCCCACGAGTCACCCCCTCTTTCCTGCCTCAAATCCCATTCAGTTCCTTAACTCGTATTCACTTTTCCTGTTGATTCCCACATTTGCTATATATCTGATGTGTTAAAGTTTGTATAACTCTTAGGGATCATCTCACAAGGGGAATTCTCTTCCATGCTTTTTGAATATCTAAATACTCTAAATGGGTCAGTTCAGGTGGCTCTGGCTTTAAGAGATTACAGTCCTTTAAAGCCTAGCACGGATATTTTATAATCCTAGTTGAACTCAATGATTTTCCAGCCTTTTCACCCCATTGACTCCGTTCCACTCAATACAGAAAGGTCTGTATGTTTCTGTTGTATTTACAGAATAATTTAGGGATAATAAACTTCCTTATGTTTTTGTTCCTTTGAGGCAGTTGTGATCTGCACTGTAGACATAAATAGCAGTAGTGCCGTGAAGTAATCCACCATAATGGAAGCATGAACAGACGTGACCTGAGCCATAATGATATTATGTCAAATGATGGGGTAATGTACAGATTCTCCATACGGTGGGCTGGTTATTCTGACATCAGCTATTATAGTCTTTATGGGGTATTATCCTTCATCTGTGCAGTTGATGTCGTCCTGCAAATCCACAAAAAGAAATCACTGTCTTGACTTCTCCTTGTAACAGATGTGCTAATGTAATAATGCATACAGGAACATAGAGATAGATCTATCTCATGTATTCTTGAATAATAAAAGACTATCCATGGCCCTAGAGAACACCACAGATGTAAAGAAGTAAGCATTTTCAAGATGAGTATTATAATTCAAAAAATATGGAAACGCTATGTATTACAGATAAAAACATTTTGTAGAAAAAGAGGGATTTTAAAGGTGTTGAATACTTCTATCAGAAGAATTTACCAATACATTTCCATTCTTAAAAAAAAATGTGTGTTTATTACAGAGTCATTAACCGCGTGCCGACCAGCCGCCGCAGTTTAACTGCGGCAGAATTTCTGGGCGATGTTACCTTACGTCGTTTCGCCTTCTGACCACTAGGGGCACTCGTGTGCCCGGAGCCGATACGAGTGTCGGCGAGCGCGATGACCGCCGGGCTCCCACGATCGCTCGGGACAGAGCGAGAACCAGGATCTGTGTGTAAACACACAGATCCCGGTTCTCTCAGGGGAGAAGAGACAGAACGTGTGTTCATACTATGTATGAACACCAATCTCTCTCTCTCTCCTAATAGACAGTCCCATCCCCCTACAGATAGAACACACCTAGGGAACACAGTTAACCCCTTGATCGCCCCCTAGTGTTAACCCCTTCCCTGCCAGTGACATTTATACAGTAATCAATGCATTCAAACATTCCCATAGACACATTCCTAAACCTTACATAGTTACATAGTAGGTAAGGCTGAATAAAGATAATAGTCCATCCAGTTCAACCTGTGTAGGTTTACATGTGTCAGTGTCTATAATTATTTCCCATATACCTGTATGTTGTGTTCTTTAAGATGCACGTCCAAGAGTCTTTTAAAAATATCTATTCTCCCCGCTGACACCACCATCCTTATGGCCCTGACTGTGAAAAACCCCCTGCGCAGCCTAAGGGTTAAACCGCTTCACCTCCAATTTCATTGTGTGGCCCCGTGTTCTGTTACACTCCCTAAGACTGAATAGTTTTTTTCTGATGCTGGGATCGCCATTGAGATCTTTGTAAATCGATATCATGTCCCCTCTGAAGCGTCTCTTCTCTAGCGAGAATAGCTTTAGTGATTGTAGTCTTTCCTCATAATTAAGGTCCTCTAGTCCCCTTATTAATTTTGTTGTCCTACTTTGGACTCCTGATGTGAAGTTATTGCCCTGCTTACTTTTGTGTCATCTGCAAAAACTGAGATTGAGCTATGTATCCCATCCTCTATATCATTTATGATTAGATTAAACAGAATTGGTCCCAAGACAGAGCCTTGGGGTACCCCACTTACCACTCCAGACCAGTCTGAGTACACGTTATTAATTAGGACCCATTAAAGTTCATGTGCATGTAAATACAGGTGTCCCAATAATTTGGACAATATAGTGTATGTTTATAGGGGAGTCTCATATCTGGGGGTTGCAATACTGAATATGGATTACTGATTTTTTTGATGTTTTTAGGGGACTGAAACAGCACAAATTCTTTTAATGAATTTGTAATAAAGACACATTTTTTAGGAATAGAAATGTAATGGTGAATTATTCTGATAGAAGGATTCAACACCTTTAAATCCCCTTTAAATGTCATAGAAGGAGCCCAGCAAGTCCCATGAGATGGAAGATTGTAAAATGCTTATGTCAAAAAACATATATGGAAATAGCTCAAAAGCTAAATACAAAATAAAGGTAAAATTAATAAATGACTAAGTACAGTAAATGAAGGAGCTTCCACATATCAAGCGGAAGCTTACCTCCTACAATTATTGAGGTGCCCAAAAATACTGATGCTGAATAACATAGGTTGCACAATAAGATAATTTACCTACCCCAGGCAAAACAGCTAAATGGCCAGCACACCAAATGTCCAAGCACATGTTAAGTCCATGAGTAATGCTCAAATATTTAGGACCTCCAGTTATTTTGGAAGGCCAACAGAGCTGGCCTTTCTATGTAGCATTTCACAATCCTCCATCTTATGGGACTTGCTGAGCTCCTTCTGTGACAGTAATTCCATGCTCACCTATTTTGGTAAATATAATTTCTATTTTTAGACTCCCCCTTGACCTAGAGAGGAGGAGGGGGGGCAGTTTGGCATCTTCATACGCTCTGGTTTATCTTGTCCCAGCACTGTTTGTAGTACATGTTGGGGTTGATTTACTAAAGAGCTTAGTGAATGTGTTAAAGCTCTGCTAAGTTTCATCATCCAATCATTTGCAACAATTTTTTTTTATTATCATCCTTGCACCTGATTGGGTATTCTTTACAAAGCAAAGCTTCACCACATTTACTGAGCTCTATTCTAATGAATATAAAATGATAAGAGAAGGGAGAGAGGAACCGATCTCAGTGTAGTATTAAAAGGCAATGTATAAAAAATTAAGAGATGCACACACACGAGGATTGTGTATCACTGGAATTATCCAAGGTATCCAGCAGGTGGCGTCCTTCTGATGGTACTAAATAGAGATGCATGGGTGGATAGGGAGCTGCTCCTGGTGGATGATCTCATCAGTAGAAAATGTGTGATAGGACCTTGTTGTCGGAAATTCCGACCGTGTGTAGGCTCCATCACACATTTTCCATCGGAAATTCCGATCGTGTGTACACAAATCCGACGGACAAAGTGCCACGCATGCTCAGAATAAATAAAGAGATGAAAGCTATTGGCCACTGCCCCGTTTATAGTCCCGACGTACGTGTTTTACGTCACCGTGTTCAGAACGTTTGGATTTTCCGACAACTTTGTGTGACCGTGTGTATGCAAGACAAGTTTGAGCCAACATCCATCGGAAAAAATCCTAGGATTTTGTTGTCGGAATGTCCGAACAAAGTCCGACCGTGTGTACGGGGCATAAGACAGCAATAGATAGGGAAAGGGGAGGACTGGTTGGGCAGGAGGCACCATAGAGAGAATGGACTACAGGAGAGCCGGAAGCTAGATGAACAATTTGCACTAGGGGACACAGCAAGTCAGAGTTCGAATCTGAGTACCGTCACACATTCAAGATATTAAAGGGGACAGTAAATAATAACAACAAAGCTAAGTGGTTAGCACTTCTGCCTAACAGCACTAGGGTCGTCGGTTCAAATGCCAACCATGACACTACCTGCCAAGAGTTTGCATGCTCTCCCAGTGTGGTTTTCTCACTGATGCTCCAAATTCCCCCCACACTCTAAAGACATGCTGGTAGGTTAATTGGCTCCTGTCTAAATTGGCCCTAGTATGTGTGTTTGAATGTGAGTTAAAGACCTTAGATTATAAGCTCCTTGAGAGCAGGGACTGATGTGAATACATAATATATGTAAAGCGCTGTGTAACTTGACGGTGCTATATAAGTACCTGTAATAACAAAGAATGGAAGTACAACTAAATAATTTATAACAGATACAACAAAGCATTATGCAACACAATAAAAAGCGGTGCATAAATAAATGTAAATCTCTAAAGGGATACCACAATGGCAAATAATGAAATCATTGCAAAACACACAAGAAAGTATTGTGCATCACAAAAAAAGCAGTGCATGAATAGAATAAATATATCTCTAAAGAGACAACATTATGGCAAATAATGAATTAATGATAATAATAATAATACCCAATGTTAAGAGTATAAAGAATTGACAAAATAGCCATAAAACAAGCAAAAAAATATTATGAAAATTATTCAAATTAATAAAAAGCATCAGTGTATATAGATATACTGTATATGCGTGCAAACATTTTTTTAAGGGAAAGTAGAAAGGGGTGCACAATAAGAACACTATTCAAAGTGTACAAATTTGAGACATGCATTGCCTTGAAAAAGTATTCATACCCCTTGACATTTTCCACATTTTGTCATGTTACAACCAAAAGTGTAAATGTATTTTATTGGGACTTTATGTGATAGACAAACACAAAATGGCACATAATTGTGAAGTGGAAGGAAAATAAATGTTTTTCAAATCCTTTTACTTTTTTTTTCACAATCAAAGGTTTTATTGTAGCTTAAGAAATCGTACAGTAGACATTAGTAAATAAGCAGTATACATATAAATTGATGTTAACAATTGTCAGCATACAGGTACAACAATTTTAATGACCATTGAGAGTAGGGATGAGCTTTGCATTCGAGTCGAACCCATGTTCGACTCGAACATCGGCTGTTCGATCGTTTGCCAAATTGCGAACGTTATGGGCCATTCGTGCCAAATTCGTGTGGCGCGTCACGGCCCATAATTCACTGCGGCATTGCAGTGCATTGCCGGCTGATGATTGGCCAAGCATGCACTATGACCCGCATGCTTGGCCAATCACAGTGCCGTCAGTAGAGAGAGCTGTAATTGGCCAAAGCCAGGGTGGCTTTGGCCAATTATGGCTCAGGGGGTTTAGAACACACCCCACACTATATAAGGCTGCCTGCACGGCGGCCCTGTGTAGTGTGTTCCAGCGTGCTTAGATAGACAGAGAGACATTGTCATTTCATTTGAGTTAGCTAGATTAGGCAGGACAGTCAGTGAGTTAGCTGCACTTACAGTGTATTGTGTATATATATATATATATATATATATATATATATATATATATATATATATATATATATATATATATGCATCCCAGGTGTTGTATATATATATATATATATATATATATATATATATATATATATATATATATACACTGTATTCAGTTTAGCTAGATCCGTTCCTGTTATCTTCCTACTGACAGGCAGGCTTGTCTTGTTACAGTATTTACAGCTACCTGAAGAAAATTGCTGGTGTTCTTTTGATCCTATTAGTACCACAGTCAGGCAGCTAGACTATTTACAGTTAGTGTAGTGCGTCCTCCTCACACAGTGTTCAGTTAAAGCTACAAGTTAATTTAGTGTGACCTTTGCACAGTGTTCAGCTAAAGCTACAAGTTAGGGTAGTGCGTCCTCCTCACAGTGTTCAGCTAAAACTACAAGTTACTGTAGTGCGTCCTCCTCACAGTGTTCAGCTAAAACGACAAGTTAGTGTAGTGCGACCTCTGCGCAGTGTTCAGCTAAAGCTACAAGTTAGTGTAGTGCATCCTCCTCACAGTTTTCAGTTAAAACTACAAGTTAGTGTAGTGCGACCTCTGCACAGTGTTCAGCTAAAGCTACAAGTTAGTGTAGTGCGTCCTCCTCACAGTGTTCAACTAAAGCTACAAGTTAGTTTAGTGTGACCTCTGCACAGTGTTCAGCTAAAGCTACAAGTTAGTGTAGTGCATCCTCCTCACAGTGTTCAGCTAAAGCTACAAGTTAGTTTAGTGTGACCTCTGCACAGTGTCCAGCTAAAGCTACAAGTTAGGGGAGTGCGTCCTCCTCACAGTGTTCAGCTAAAGCTACAAGTTAGTTTAGTGTGACCTCTGGACAGTGTTCAGCTAAAGCTACAAGTTAGGGTAGTGTGTCCTCCTCACAGTGTTCAGCTAAAGCTACAAGTTGGTGTAGTGCGTCCTCCTCACAGTGTTCAGCTAAAACTACAAGTTAGTGTAGTGCGACCTCTGCACAGTGTTCAGCTAAAGCTATAAGTTAGTGTAGTGCGTCATCCTCACAGTGTTCAGCTAAAACTACAAGTTAGTGTAGTGTGACCTCTGCACAGTGTTCAGCTAAAGCTACAAGTTAGTGTAGTGCGTCCTCTGAACAGTGTTTAGCTAAAACTACAAGTTAGTGTAGTGCGACCTCTGCACAGTGTTAAGCTAAAACAGTGTTCAGCTAAAACTACAAGTTAGTGTAGTGCGTCCTCCTCACAGTGTTCAACTAAAACTACAAGTTAGTGTAGTGCGAGCTCTGCACAGTGATCAGCTAAAGCTACCTGTAGAAGGTTGGTGGTGTTTTCCTGATCCTATCACTACCGCAGGCAGCTAAATAAGCTACAAGTTAGTTTTTTGCAAGCTCTGCACAGTGTTCAGCTAAAGCTACAAGTTAGTGTAGTGCGTCCTCCTCACAGTGTTCAGCTAAAACTACAAGTTAGTGTAGTGCGAGCTTTGCACAGTGTTCAGCTAAAGCTACCTGTAGAAGGTTGTTGGTGTTTTCCTGATCCTATCACTACCGCAGGCAGCTAAATAAGCTACAGGTTAGTTTTTTGCGAGCTCTGCACAGTGTTCAGCTAAAGATACCTGTAGAAAGTTGGTGGTGTTCTCATACTACAGGCAGGCAGTTGATTTTGCTAGCTGCAGTATCAGTATTTATATATATCCCAGCTTAGTGCAGCTACAGGCCATTAGTATGTCTGGAAGGCCAACAAGGAGAGGCAGACAGTCACAAGCCAATAAAAGAGGGCAAGCAGGCTCTGTGTCTAGAGGTAACAGTGCTTGTCGTGGAGACGGTGCATCCTCATCAGCACGTGGCCGTGGGACACGCTTGGCCTTTTTTTCGGCAGCTGGCCATGTTGAGCCGCAACATGTGGAAGACTTGGTCGAGTGGATGACCAAGCCGTCCTCATCCTCCTCATCCTCTCTCACCCATGCTCAGGGTACTTTGTCTGGCAAAGCAGCTGCCAACGCGGCCTCTTCCCTCAGCTCAATGGCATCAGTGACTCTTTCCCTAGCCCCACCATGTCCTCCTTAGGAGTCCCTTGAACTGTTTGACCACAGTGTTGGGTACATGCTCCAGGAGGATGTCCAGCGTTTAGAAGGCTCTGATGATGATACTGAGCTAGATGAAGGCATTAACGTGAGCACGGACAGAGGGGGTGCCCAAGAAGGACAGCAATCTGGCAGTCATGCTCCTCCTGCTGCAGCATACTGCCAGGTTTGCTCCAGTGATGAGGAAGGAGGGGATGATGAGGTCACTGACTCAACATGGGTGCCTGATAGGAGAGAGGAGGAGGAGGCACATCACCAAACAGGCAGGATACCCTCCAGGGGCCAGCCTAAGGGCAGCACACTGACTGCATCACACCCCAAAGCTCCACATGTGCAGGGCGCTGCTGTCTCTGCGCGTTATTCCAAAAGTTCTTTGGTGTGGGCCTTTTTTGAGACGAGTGCATCAGATCGCACCGCTGCTATTTGCAACATATGTCTCAGACGTATCTCGCGTGGCCAAAACATCTCCCGCTTGGGCAACACATGCTTGACCAGACATATGTTAACCTGCCATGCAGTTCGTTGGCAAGCGTACCTAAAAGACCCACACCAAAGAACAAAGAGGACCTCTCCTTGCTCCTCATCAGCTGAGATCTCCAACCCCACTATACCTTCAGTCCTCTCTGAGACCTGCACTGAGAGGAATGAAGGTGTAGAATTAGGTGTGTCACAGCCAAGTACTTGTGGGCAATCTGCTTTTGGTACACTGACGTCAGATTGTACCAGGCAAATTTCCCTGCCCCAGCTGCTGCACCGCTGAAAGAAGTTCGCTCCCAGCCATCTACATGCCCAGCGGTTGAATGCTAGCTTGGCAAAATTGCTACCATTTTAACTGCTGCCTTTTCAGTTGGTAGACTCTGCCCCCTTCCGTGAGTTTGGGGAATGTGCGATTCCTCAGTGGCAGGTAACCAAACACCACTTTTTCTCACGGAAGGCGATTCTGGCTCTCTACCGGCATGTGGAAGGCAATGTCTTGGCCTCGCTGGACAGGGCGGTCAGTGGTAAGGTGCATATTACCGCTGACTCATGGTCCAGCAGGCATGGACAGGGACATTACCTAAGTTTCACTGCGCATTGGGTGACTCTGCTTGCAGCTGGGAAGGATGCAGGACAAGGTGCAGTAGCGTTGGAGGTTGTTCCGCCACCACGCCTTCAAAATGCCACTACTAATGATTGTGACACACCTCTCTCCTCCACCCCCTCCTCTTCTTCTTCCTCCATGGCCTCTTCCTCTGCTTTGTCCTCGGAACCAGCGGTGCTCCATAGCCGTTCAAGGGGCTATGCAAGTATGCAGGCCAAAAGATGCCATGCGGTGCTTGAGCTGGTGTGCTTGGGGGACAGGAGCCACACTGGGGCAGAGGTTCTGTCAGCTCTGCAGGGGCAGGTTCAGAGGTGGTTGACGCCACGCCAACTTAAGGCAGGAATGGTGGTTTGCGACAATGGCACCAACCTCCTCTCTGCCCTCCGACAGGGACAAATGACCCATGTGCCCTGTTTGGCTCACATCCTTAACTTGGTGGTGCAGCGGTTCTTGGGCAGATACCCGGGCTTACAGGATGTCCTGAGGCAGGCCAGGAAAGTCTGTGTGCATTTCCGCCGGCCACATAATGCCAGTGCTCGGCTGGCAGACCTCCAAAAGGAGTTTAACCTGCCCAAGAACCGCCTAATCTGTGACATGCCCACCAGGTGGAACTCAGCGTTGGCCATGCTGCAGCGGTTGCACATGCAGCAGAGGGCCATCAATGAGTACCTGTGCGACTATGGCACCAGGACAGGGTCAGGGGAGCTTGTTTTTTTTTTCCTCACGCCAGTGGGCCATGATCAGGGATGCATGCACTGTCCTGTCACCATTGGAGGAGGCCATGAAGATGGTGAGCAGTGACAGTGCATGCATCAGTGACACTGTCCCCCTTGTCCACCTGTTGGAGCACACGCTGCGTGGAATAATGGACAGGGCACTTGAGTCAGAACAGAGGCAGGAAAAGGAGGACTTCCTTAGCTCTCAAGGCCCCCTTTATCCAGACAGTGTTCCTGCATGCCCGCCGATCACACAGGAAGAGGACGAGGAGGAGGATTGTGTCAGTATGGAGGTGGAGCCTGGCACTCAGCATCAGCAGCAGTCTTTAAGGGATCAGTCCCAAGAAACACATGGACTTGTACGTGGCTGGGAGGAGGTGGCTGCGGACCATGTCGTCCTTAGTGACCCAGAGGACTCCGGACCGAATGGCTCAGCAAACCTACGCTGCATGGCCTCCCTGATCCTGCAAAGCCTGCGTAAGGATCCTCGTATTTGTGGTATCAAGGAGAAGGACCAATACTGGCTGGCAACCCTCCTTGATCCACGTTACAAGGGTAAGGTTGCAGACCTTATCTTGCCATCGCAGAGGGAGCAGAGGATGAAACATCTTCGGGAGGCCTTGCAGAAAGGTCTGTGCAATGCGTTCCCAGAGACTGGGAGGTTACAAACTCATGTTTCTGGACGTGTTGCTGAGGCTTCGGTCAGTCAAAGAAGGAGCGGTGGAGAAGGTGGCCGTCTGACCGATGCATTCAGACAATTTTTTAGTCCACAGCCCCAAGGTATGATCGGTTCCAGCAACCATCGCCAGCGTCTGTTTTACATGGTGCAGGAATACCTAGGGGCTAGATCTGACTTGGACACCTTTCCCACCGAAAATCCTCTGGGTTACTGGATCTTGAGGATGGATCACTGGCCAGAGCTTGCACAGTATGCAATTGAGATACTGGCCTGTCCTGCGTCCAGCGTTCTTTCGGAACGCACATTCAGTGCTGCTGGAGGCTTTGTAACCGATCACAGGGTGCGTCTGTTCACCGACTTGGTCGATCGACTGACCTTCATAAAAATGAATCAGTCTTGGATCACCACCAGCTACCAAGCACCTGATGCTGATGTAACCGAATAATTTTTTTGAAATCTCAGATCCCTTCAAAGACTGCCTATGCTGATGCTTAGTGACTATCCTGAGTAATTATCCTCTTCCTCCTCAATGATCACACTGATAGCTTGTAAGAACATTTTTGGTTCTGGGCGCCGCCACCAGTGCCTAAGGCCCAATTTTTCAGCCCCTGTTTAACAGGGGCGTGTAATTACAATTTTTGATGCAATACTTTGCACCAGGGCTCGTTCCTGCATTCCAACTAGAGTATCTGTGAGGGGTTGCAGTGTTGTGGCACCAGCACCAGTGCCTAAGGCCCAATTTTTCAGCCCCTGTTCAACAGGGGCATGTAATTACAATTCTTGATCTAATATTTCACAGCAGGGCCCGTTTCTGCGCCCACCAAGAGCGAGTGAGGACTTACAATGTTGTGGCACCAGCACCACCACCCCCACCACCAAAGGCCCAATTTTTCTGCCCCTGTTGGGCGTGTAATTACAATTCTTGATCTAATATTTCACAGCAGGGTCCTGTGAGGGCTTACAGTGTTGTGGCCACAACAACACCTAAGGCCCAAATTTCTGCTGAGTATATAGGGCAGGCCCCTACTTTCAAACATCCAACTTACAAACGACTCCTACTTGCAAACAGAAGGAGA
The DNA here is from genome assembly GCF_042186555.1 of Aquarana catesbeiana. Taxonomy (NCBI): domain Eukaryota; kingdom Metazoa; phylum Chordata; class Amphibia; order Anura; family Ranidae; genus Aquarana; species Aquarana catesbeiana. The sequence goes on from NC_133326.1 coordinate 39,881,843, forward strand.
CAACAGGAAGTGAGATGAAATCTACCCCTAGGAAGGGAAATTCTCTCCTGTAAGAGTTAATATGGGAAAAACATTTCTCCTTTCCACTGATGCTTTATCACCAATCCTTGTTTCACAAAAAGACCCAAATTTTCAGAAAACATTTGTCATTGGGACAAAAAGTGAGGTGAAATCTTCTGAAGAGGAGCACAGGCAGCAAAACAAATGTCACAGGGGTGATAACCCTTCCCTATGTTTTCCAAAAAGCTTAAAATAGATTTTTTGGCTGGAGCTAAACACGTTAAATATGTACCAGTTCAAAATTACAAACAGATTCTACTTAACAACAAACCTACAGTCCCTATCTTGTTTGCACCGCCTGTATACTGCTGTTCAGAGTACAGAACCTGTATACTGCTGTTTCCTTTTTTAATTTGGGTGCGGGGTTCCCCTTAATATCCATACAAGACCCAAAGGGCCTGGTAATGGACTGGGGGGTACCCATGCCGTTTGTCTCACTGATTTTCATCCATATTGCCAGGACCCGACATTACATTAAAGCCGCAAGCAGTTTTAAATGACTTTTTTTCCTTTAAAAATGACATTTTGTGCAGGGACTGTTCTAAGCACGGGAAACACGTGCCACTTTACAGGCATACCATAGACACCCCCCAGGTACGATATTTAAAGGAATATTTCACTTTTTTTTTACTGTAAGCATCATTAAAATCACTGCTCCCTAAAAACGGGCATTTTTAAAAGTTTTTTTGCATTGATACATGTCTCCTGGGGCAGGACCCGGGTTCCCAAACCTTTTTTAGGACAATACCATGCAAATTAGCCTTTAAAATGATTTTGAACGTTCGAGTCCCATAGACGTCAATGGGGTTCTAACGTTCATGCAAATTTTCGGGCGGTTCGCAGGTTCTGGTGCGAACCGAACCGGGGCGTGTTTGGCTCATCCCTAATTGAGAGGTTTATAATGAATTGATGTTATTTGAGAATAGGAGAGAAATATTGTATAATACTTAAATATGTAAGATAAGAATTGAGAGGGAGTGGGTAGGAAAGGAAAGGGGAATAAAGTGGTGGGGGGGAGGAGATGTAGGGGGGGAAAGGGGGGAAGGGAAAGGAAAGGGAGGGGGGTTAAAGGGCACAATATTGTAAGTTATGTATAACACATTTCAATAGGTACAAAAATCGCGTACAAATGTAAATTGACGGGGTCTAGGGGCAACTTATCTTCGTATGGCAAGTATAGGGGTCAGAGTTGTATCATTTTTGGTAAGTTACTCAACTATTAATTGATATTCAGGTGAAAGAGTGAACAACAGCCATGGTTGCCACGTTTTAATAAAGTTATCGCTGTTTTCCCTTTTCATGGCCGCTATTTCCTCCATTTTATATATGTATTGTGTCCTGTCCACCCATTCCCTGACCGTTGGTACTCGTGTGGATTTTCAGTGTAGGGGGATAAGGGTTTTAGCTGCTAGTAGTAAGTGTCTGGTAAGTGATTTTTGTATTTGCTTAAAGTAAGAGGGTTAAGATTAATCAGACAAGTAGCAGCGTTCAGTTCAAGTTTCGTTTCAGTGATGTGTTTGGTCCATTGTTTGATTTCTTCCCAGAAGGTAAAGATTGAGGGGCATTCCCACCAAACATGTAGAAACGTACCCAAGTGATTTTTTACAATGCCAACAAGTGTTTGATGTTGTGGCGAACCATCTCCCAGCCTTCTGCGGCGTAATATACCATTGGGTGAGTATTTTATAGGAAATCTCCTGATATTTAGAGCTTAGTGAGAATTTGTGCATCATGATGCATGCCTTTTTTCCATTGTTTTTCTATAATTGTAATTCACAAGTCTCTTTGTGCATACAATTTGTCAGTGTATTTTTGATTAGCCAAGAGTAAGCTAGAGACGTGTTGTTTGGTACCTGAGAGCCTTGGAGACATAAGTTTTCCAGCCAAGCCACCACAAGAGATGAAGGGAGGATACCCTCGCTCAGGCCCCAACAGGGAAAGCAACAAGGCCATCTCCCCCCCCCAATAAACGTAGGTGACAACTTCAAACATACTCATTTAGCCACCGACAGGGGTGTTTCTAGGTGGGCCAAAGGCCATGGGCTTAGGAAAGAACTTAAGGGATAAAGAACACTTTCTGCTTGCTGCCTGGCTTATCAGTGCCCATTAATGCAGCCTTGCCAGTGTAGACATGGGTAGAGGAGAGGCCCTGGAGATCACAGTCACACAGAGTCACGCCTGCTAGGATGATCATCATATATTCTCTATCCCATAGGAGACAAGTGAGGTGGGAGGCAACTGCTTTTTCAAGGTTGGCACGTATCCAGTGTTTGCCCTCTGTAAATGACATCACCTTCCCTTTTCTATGCATTTTTCACAGAAAAACAACCAGAGTGCAGTATGGTGGAGTCCACTAGTCAGGAGCAAACATTGACATCAGACCAAGTTTAAGGTTGGTCAACTAATGTAGCAAAATGGATGCTAGAAACAGATGGGATTGGGGTGGCTTAATGAATGGTGTATTGTTTATTTTTAGAGGAAAGTGAGTGCAGTGAGCTCACCCAGGATATTTGTTTGGAGCCATGGGATCTAAGTCCTGGACCCAGCAGAGACCTTGCCATTGGGGACATCAAATCCCCTGATGCGAGTCACACTGAGGGCCAAAGCAACCCAGAAGAGGAAGAAAGTATTCGGGCGCCTCTTGTTTGTGCAAGTAAGTATTCTTTGAATCTGGCTTCAAATGTGTGTTCAAGTCTAGGTGTACCACCAGGTCATGTTTTCCGTATTTTCCTCATTTTAAAAATGACTGTGCAAATTTCTAACAGTAAACATGACAACATCACCTGTGCCAAATTCTACAAGTATAGAAAACATGACCTGGGTGTGCATCTTGAGGAGGAGAGTTGGGAAACACTGCCGTAAATAATGTGAATTGTAATGTTTCTATTTTTTTTACAAATATAAAACCCCAAATTTGAAGGTGCCCCCAAATTGTGCCTTAACATTCTAATTTCCCTCATGATCCCATGCCTAAAATGTGTGTATTTCCATACATCTAGTTTGCAAAAAGCCCCAAAACACACAGTGTGTCAACATGTGCTATCTACCATCACTGGGTATCAATGGATGCGTTTTGGGGGTGCAACCCCTTTCTCATAACTAAACAAGCTCAGAGGAAGAGGTTGCACCCCCGAAACACATCCATTGATACCCCATGATGGAAGATAGCACATGTTGACACACTGCGTGTTTTGTGGGTTTAGAAAAAAAGATGTTTGTAACTACACACATTTGCGGCATGGGATCATTTAATTTAATAGTTATGCCTTTACGTGTACGTGGCTTCAAATTTTGGATTTTAGAGAGGTGAGATCACCTCATCTGAGGAAGGCAAAATCCACACAGTCTTAGGATACCAATGTCTCATTTGACCTTCACTTTACCAAAATCAAACTTTGTAAGTTCCTGAGTTTGGGTGTGTATCTAATGTTTTAGAACATGCCTGTTTAGCCTCAAAAAAGGAGAAATAATAGTAAACATACATGTTATACACCAAGGTGTTGGCTTGTTTTAACACCTAAAAACACACATGTGAATGTGCTTTGAGTAAAATGTTTTTTACTAAACAATGCGTGGCTTATTATTTCAATGCTCAATACCAGTGTATTTGTTAAGTTGTTGTTGTTACAGTGACAATGTGCTCTTAAATGTGGGCAACTCCTGCAATTATTAGTCCTCCCAAAAATTTGAAAAGTTGAAAAGGCATAATGTTTTTGAACTTCATGCATTAGATCCATTAAGAACCAAAACATTGTGTGTGTATAGCAGACCCACAGCACACCATAATAGTTAGCTGAAGAACATATTGTCACCTCATGTAGCAAATAAGGTACATTTTCACCATTGGAGCAAGTGGCAAAAATAAAGCCCATTTGTGAACATATTAGAACGATAAGAAACATAGACAACAGTAGTTCACATGAAATATGAGTTTATGAGATCAAAATTATATTAGGCATGATCAGCTACAATTTGCTGCCAAGCCACTGCCCCTCTACCCACAAAATAATCAAGGTATTTCTGCCATAAATCTCTGGCAATTTGTGAGGGCAATCTTCAATAGACATCAGCACACCCACAGAAGGCCGAGTTGCAGTCTCTTCAGCTGGGCCTGCTACTGCAGGGTCCACATCACTTGGCAGTGAGGCAAGGTAGCTGGTAACATTCATCCTTAAAAAATTATGTAAAATACAACAGCACAGGACCACATGGTTGATCTTGTAGAGTACCAGGTTGATTAGAATCAAAAACAGCCTGAAACGACTCGATAGGATGCCAAAGTCATTTTCAACCACCCTTCTGGCACGAGAGAGCCTGTAATTGAATATTCTTTGCTCTGGGGTGAGGTTCCTCATAGGAAACAGCTTCATCAGATGTTCCCCCAGAGCAAAGGCCTCATCTGCAACAAAAACAAAATTGAGGTCCTCAACATTCTCCTCAGCAGGTGGCAAGTTTAAGGTGCCATTCTGGAGCTGTTTGTAGAACTCTGTCTGCATAATCACTCCTCCATCAGAGTTGTGGTCGTTCTTCCCAACATCCACAAAAACTCATAGTTGGCAGACACTACAGCTAGCATGACTATGCTGCAAAAGCCCTTATAATTAAAATAATATGAGCCAGAGTTGGGTGGTGGGACAATACGGACATGCTTGCCATCAATAGCACCACCACAGTTGGGAAAATCCCACTGATGCTGGAACTGGGCTGCAACATCCTGCCATTGCTCTGGGTTGGAAGGAAACAATTAAAATAAAAAAATCAATAAAAAAAAAAAATAATTTACTACTTCTGCACATAACATTGCAAGCAGATTTGACACAAACATGCTTAGCCAACAAAAGGAGAAAACTTAAATGAGTATTTAAAGACAAAAGTGTAAGGCCAACTTATCTGATTCATCACCCCCTCTGGTGGCCCATTAGACAAATTTTAGGGTGGGGGAAGTAATGGGTAGATGTTTTGGACAGGTAACCCTCTCCACTTTCATGAGAGCTGTTTACATAAATAATCTGTGATACTTTGGCCAACCCCTTCTTAATTACACTAATGGCAGCCTAGTGGACAGGTAAGAAGTGTCATAATCTAAAAATCTGGATACACACTGTCCAAATTGCAGCACATTTTGACATTCTGAAATAACCTATAAATATAATAGGAGACAAAAACTTTCTACGTTACAATTTGTAGGTAATCAGGCAGGCCCTTTCACTACATGGTTTGGTGAATTTATACAAAATTATGAACACAAAGTGTGTATGGGTTTTGCAAAGTCAGCAGGGTATTTGTATTTGTTGACTTAGCATTTTTGGGAAGGAGGGAGGGTTCCAAATGAGTTTGGGCCCAAAAAAATGGCCTCTTGCACTCTGCCTGAATTTGAGGACAACAAGCACATTTGTACACATTTTAGGGTACTCCCCAAAATGTAGCTGACAAAAAACATTGTTAAGTTACTAGGTTAGGGTTGTATGGGCCCAGGATAGCATGCTGGGGAGGTTAGTTATGGTAAATAAGCATGTAGGCCAAAAAAGGAGTAGAAAAAGCTTACAGCTTATTCACAGTATATTACAATATTGATAATTATATAATCAACAAATGAATACAATACATTAGTAAACATTAATACTTAGAATGTGATGTTAAAGGATAAAACTTACCCTAATATAGTCCTTCTGCAGGACGTGAATAATGGCTCAGCAGGTCTCTGGAATAATGAGTCCCATAGCCTGGGATAGCCAGTGGTAAACTTGAGGTAAATTTGGAGACTTCTCCATGTCGCCAAGTACCGGACTTGATGGACTTGTGTCTTTTTTCAACCTCGCCTACTATGTAACTATGTAACTATGCAAGGTGGCTATGAGCCTTTGCTCTGGAGTGATGGCAAGCCTCATGCATGTGTCCTGCTTCTTAATATAGGGGGTCACCAATGCCAAGAGTTGGTGAAAGCATGGATCTGTCATCCGAAGATAATTAAGAAAATCATCAGGATTATTCTCCTGGAGCTCCCGCAGCACTGGCATATGACATAATTGGTCACGATTAAGCAACCAATTTTTGGTCCAAGAACTCCTCCTCCTCCTGTTCCTGGACTGGACTTGGGTCAAAGCAATAACTCCAAGCCCAATAATAGCAAGTTCTCTCCTCCAATTCCGCAACATGGCTGGTTGACAAACGGCCATTCAGAAGCAAACTGAAAAGCGCGAATCAACACTCACCAAACTTCTACTAACACGAAATTAGCAGAAGGAGCCCAAAGGGTGGCGCTTGAGAAATGAACTTCCTCTCTGTAATCTCGTAGTACGTCACTACGTTTGTGTTTGTTGGCTGACAATTGTGTACCATTGGTATGCAAGACAAGATCCTGGCACATGCCCTTTGCACAAAATCAGACACTCGGTTGGCCAACAATTGGATCGTGTGTACGAGGCTTAAGACTGGGATGCCATTAAAGTTCATGTGTATGTAAAGGCAGGCGTCCCAATAATTTTGACAATATAGTGTGTGTATATATCTATAGATATATCTATAGATAAATATCTATAGATATATCTATAGATAGATATATCTATATCTATATAGATATATCTATATCTATCTCTCTCTATATATATATAGAGAGAGGGAGAGAGAGAGAGAGAGAGAGAGAGAGAGAGAGAGAGAGAGAGAGAGAGAGAGAGATAGATAGATAGATAGATAGATAGATAGATAGATAGATAGATAGATAGATAGATAGATAGATAGATAGATAGATAGATAGATAGATAGAGATATATATAAATGTTTTGTCTTGCATTTCTATTTTAAAAACTGGATGGGTTGTTTTATAAGGTAAGGGTTCACATACACTTTAATGCAGGCAAACTACTGGTCATGAGACACAATTAGAAGACATCAGAATCCCCTGAGAAAGACACGTGATTAGCCCTGTGTTGGGGAGGGGCCAGGACGGTGAAGGAGCCAGTCTCATGCTCGTTTGAGCAAGCTGTTGACATACACAAGTTTGGAAGCTGTTTGGAGAGGATTTTGATACTAAATGTCTTTTATAGTTTGGTGTGCTGGAAGCACCTACAAAATGTGAGTACCCTGATGTTCTTTTTTCTAAATAAATTTATAATCAAACGATAATACACTATCCAGCCTCTTTTCTTACTTTAACATTGAGGATATCTTCTCTAGATTTTCCCGTGGGATCCTGCTGAGCCTTTTTTTACTTAGAGACCAGGAGCGGTTCATCAGCTTATGTGGACCAAACTTATTTGTTTGGTCACACTACTTGAGGTGAGCACAGTCACACAGGGGGGAAGCACATGTGTGAAGTCACCCTCTTTTAACCAGTATTTTCATCACAAGAGTCACTTTATGGGACATTATTGTATATATACACTTCAATTTATGTGGACTTGAATACAATTGAGAAAAAAAGTTTTTTGGACACTTGATACTAATGAAAAGATTTTTTCACTGTGAACTTGCTTGATACACAAGTTTTGTTTTGCTATATATATTTTTTCTTATTTCCAGCATCTTTGATGATATTGTTTATGATATTATCCTTGCATAATTAAGGTTAAGGTGCATTTTCTTTATTTTTATATATTTTCTCACAAATTATGGGATTGTGATTAATGCTTAGCAGCTGTGAATTGGCACTTAATTCACTTACTTCTATACAAATTGTTTTTATCACACCTGAAACTAGTTGTAGCCTTGGGTTATCTTAGGGTAGCTCGCAATATTTTTATATATTTATATAGAAGACATCAAAGCTTTTTTTCAAAGATACTGCACTGAAATGAGAGATAGGTCAAGAAGTGTGAGAAAGCCAAATACCATCTACCTTTTGAGTTAAGGAAATTTACAGTCAAAATACATAGCACATACACTTGTCTGACATCACAACAATCATCAGTTCTAAGTGTGTATTGATTTTATAATACTCCCTCCCTCTCTTTTTCACAAAGAGAATGGTTTAAGGAATATTTACAGAGGGATTAGTGGATCATGTATTCTTAAACATGTTTAGCCCAAGGAAATTGGACTTGGGTTTAATATATTTATTCTGCCTGTAAAAAGGGGGTCTCAGGTTACTATATTCCAGTGTAATTTAGACTCTTGATTTATTGCTGATAGTAAGCCATTTTGAAGTACATAATTACAGTATACACTGTTATTGCCTATGTGACATTTTCACAGACGCATTGCAATTTCAAATCTATACAGGGCACCAGCATCATTTAGAAAACATGAAATAAAAGTCAAAAGATAAGTCATGATAATTTGGGAGAAGATGAATTTGAAAATTAAAACAAAAAAAATCAGTTGTTTTTGTATTTATTTTATATTGTATTTTTCTCCTCCCAGATCAACACTGATTACAAGTAAATTATATTTATAGGACTATGTTATTTCTCTTTGATAGAGTAGTGAATACAAATCGGACAGATTTAAGCCAAATGTCCTTTTAAAATGCATGCAAAAAAAAAGTCACTCCAGAACAGTAAAGACTTCTAGGTGAATGTCATATTTACATTGCAGACTTATAAGTGAAGAGTGCATATTCTGAGTATTTACAGCATCACATGGGTTTTACTGAGACAGAACATTGTTTGGTGAAGGAACTAACTTGAAGCTCTGGTAAAGTCAGTAAAAAAAAAAAAAAGTTTAAAGGGATTGTAATGTCTCCTAAAAAAACAAAAAAAAAAAAAAACATGTTATACTTACCTGCTCTGTTGCAGTGGATTTGCACAGAGCATCCTCCTCTTCTCGGGTCCTTCTTCTGTGATCTCCTGGCCCCTCCCTCCTGTCAAGTGCCCCCACAGCAAGCAGCTTGCTATAGGGGCACCCGAGCTGAGCTCCATTCAGACTTTGGGTGGGAGAGAGTGGTGTGTGTGACTGCAATAAACCTTGGCAGGAGTTGAATGTGTTTGGTGTGTTACCCATTATTTGGATAGCGGACATCCAAAATATTCCCCTATTTATTTAATAATGAAGACCATTGAGTGTTAATTACTCAGAGGCCCATAAAACATTTGGCCTAAATGAACTTGAACATGTACAGGCATAAGTTGGATAATATAGAATCCAACAGAGTCTCTAACTCTGGTTTTGGCTGCAGTTGAATTTTATAAATCATGTTAATTTTAAACTTCCATCAGTTCAAATAAGCAATATAAATGATATGACTGCATACAACCAGGTAGCATGTAAGCTCTTATTATTAGCAGACCTAAGTCCTTGTGAATCATCAAACGTGATGTTGTTGTTCATGATTTGCCGAAAAGCCTAACATTTATGTAAGTTTTGTACTATACGGTACTTCTGAATCAAAACAACCTTTTTCTATATTTTATGCATTTTTATAAATACATGACTTAAATTATGCATTGCCAGCTCCAGTGATAAGAGTGTAGCTCAAGTTACATACATATAATCAAAGAATATACTACAGTAATCATTCTAGAAGTTGCAGCTGCCTTCTCTCAGATGCATACAAATGAAACCAACTTTGTATATCCACTGTAAAGTATTACTATCCACCATAAACAGCACCTTTATAAATATTTTATTAGGTAACACCAGTCTGCAACACAGAATTAAGTACTATATTAAAAATTGAAATAAGCCAACAGACACTGAATGATATATGATCAAATGTTCAAATGATAGACATCTTATGTTATTCCAGCTTTTTGAAATTACTAGAGGTTGGCTGCTAATGCTTTAACTTGTTGTGCCACAACAGCTTGCATGATTTATGGCCTTTTTTTTTTTCTGGCACCAAGATCTTGGAATTGCATGCCTTTAACAAAGTAAGTATGCAGAAGAACAGGGGTTAATACGTGTTGGGCTTTGGAAATTGGATGTTTTGGGGGTTATGTGCTTGGGGGAGGAGAGGTTAAGTGCTGAGGAACATACAGCTCATTTTAGGGACTTATTGGTAAATCTTAGGGTTGGGGGCTAAGTGATAAGGTAAAATATAATATATACTAAAACCATGGTGGTAATGATGAATAGTTTTGGTGGAGTTAAGGGCTTGTTTCAGGGGTAAGGGGTAAGTGCTCAGGAAGGCCAGGGTTAAATGTAAAGGGGTACTCTAGTGCAGAAGATTTTCTTGTACTGTTATGGAAGCTGCAGTTTTTGGAGCTTTGTGATCAAAATAACAAAGGCTGGACTCCTTTAATCAGAAATGCATTGCCAAAGGTTCAACCAAGAACTAAAAAAACCCTGTGACAAGATTTGTACCACTATGATTTCCATTAATTATATTTGTATTCTTGGTTTAGAAGCAAACTTGTCAAAAGGATATATTGATTACTTAGCAAAGGTATGTAAAATTACCCCTTCCTAACCAATAAAAACAATTAAATAACCCAACAGCCCTTGTCCCCTTCATAAAATCTGAATATGTATTAATATTTGCTCACAATTTCCCATCAGGGCTCCCCAAAGAAGTCAACTTTGAAGCCCTAAGGGTTAATGGTTCTTTCCAGTGAGGGCAATAAAATGTCTACGAGTGCAAGGAATAAGTGTCTGGGGGTCATTAGGTGGTTGATAATTAATGGAAAGTTGATTGGGTCAACTAATCATTTGAGGTCTCTTTGGATCTCCATGCCAGTCCCTAATGTAGGTGAGGTTGCCAGCAGTATAGATTTGTTACCCAGTGTTGGATAGATGGCTGCCAGCAAGGGCATCCATGAGTTGTCAGTTGTGTGTTGATACTGGCCTAGTTTAACATGCTTTGTGTTGTGTGTCTGTGACTTATCACTTTCCCCATCCAAGAATGATATGTATGTATGCATAGATGCTTTACTTCACAACAGGGTTAGGGCTTCCGCCAAGCATGTTACTTAATATAATTTAGCATTTTTAGTGTTTCACTTTAAACGATAAGTTCACCTTCCCATGTACCAATGTAGCATTAATGTACTTCCTTTTGCAAAAATAAAACAGCTTTCTGTGTATTCTACACATACGTACCTCAGTCTCTTCATGGATGTTTAAAAACATGTATTAATTACTTCCACCTTACTTCCTTAACAGACTTTAGGTCATGACACAGGAAGGAGTTGACCAGCTGAGAGTAGATGATGCAGAGCAATAAAGGCTTTGCCCAATCAGGGCCCAGAGCACTGTCAGAGCCCTGACTGGACAAAGTCATGATGACTTTGCCCAATCATGGCTCAGTGCTCATAATCCCACCCCACAGGAACTCTTTGCAGTGTGTTGTTGGAGATAGATAAAGCAGGGCTAAGCAAGCTAGTTAGGCTGCTTTCACACTGGGGCGGGTGGGCATTGACGGTAAAATGCTGCTAGTTTTATCGGCGATTTACTGTCATTTTAGCGATGTTATTCAGCTACTAACAGGGCGCTTTTAACTCCCGCTAGCAGCCGAATAAAGGGTTAAATCCCCTTGCTGACGTAACGCCGTGTAAGGAGGGGAGGAGCGTTTTTGCGGACGTCACCCGCTGCCACACTGTGTTTGTCAGCTTAGTTTTCACATTGTATTATAGTCCATTCATTTTCATCATTGCGCCTACAAGCACTCATTCTTACTGTTTGCCAGTGAACTTTTTTACAAATAAAACTCACAGAGTGCTCTTAGATTGTATCCTATATTTTTTTACATTGATACATTGGAGCGGTCTTCCCCACATCTCTGCTAACCTGGCTGAATACATCTCTGATATCTCCCTGCTGGACGGCTGGTCTACTCCCCTTCGGATGACTGGAATCACCATCATCCCCGTGGGGATATATGTGAGTTTGACCTCTGCTTGCAGAGGTCCACAAAATCTGGTAAGTGCATTTAGAGTATTTGGGTGAAGATGACACATATGACCGATTCACATTATTGGAATTCTATATAATATGGATTCATCCTAAGGACATTTGAAATTTATTTACTTTTGATTTATTTTGGATTATTTATCAGTTCTCATTTATTGCGCTGCACTTACTCTGAATTCAAGCACTTAAAGGGTTAAATGCGTCCGTGTAACGCCACTGCCGAAGCACTTTGCAGGTGCCTCAGCAGCGGTGCCCATTTATTTCAATGGGCAGGAGCAGTGGAGGGGCGGTGCCCCAAAGATACTGCTTGCAGGACTTTTTTTCAGGCGCCTTACAGGTGTTTTTCAGGCGCTTAACAGGCGCTATTTTTAGCCCTGAAAAATACTCCAGATAGCATGGATTCATGAAAGACAGAAGTTGTCAAACATATCTGTTTTCTTTTTGTGAGGAGGTAAGTAAAACCTTGCACAGAGGGGTGGCTGTGGACGTGGTATACTTGGATTTTGCAAAAGCGTAGAGTCTACAGGCTTATCCCCATTATGGACTTGAGCCCCCCTCATGCTCCTTTTATACACAGAGCTGAAAAAAGTATTTCATAAATTTGCCTTCTCTTTGTCCTGAGTAACCCCCTACATTATTTTGTAAAGGGTCTACATGCTCAGACCTGACCTTTTTATTATTAATATATTTCAATAATTTTTTGGGGTTTGTCCTACTATCTTTTGCAATCTGTCATTTGTTTTGAATTTTTGCGTCCTTTTTACATATTTTGTTATATTCTTTGTAACATTTAAATAATAGTGTTCCTTTGTTTTTATATTTTTTTAAAAGCACTTTTTTTTGTTCCCCTGCCCCCCTCCCCTTTTAAATTGTCCGATGCAGTTTGTCTTACTGCGATCCTGGTGTCCCCCCTTTTTTTATTTATAACTTTTTAGGTTTTTTTTAGTTTTTCAATTTGTGTCAGCAGCAGTCCCCAGTTGAGCACAGTTTATAGTGCACCAAACACACCACATTTCATTAAATAAAGTGCATCCAATCACTCTTTCCCTATTATCTAATAAATGTGTGCAATAAGCCCCCCCCATCATGTCTGGGAGGCCAACAAGGAAAGGCAGATGTTTCCATAACACTATGAGGGGGCCAGCAGCGTCTATCTGTTCTAAAATGTGGCCTCATCATACAGATCGGCTCCCCAAGCCATTGTTTACAACAAAATAAAGAAAGCTTGCATTGAAAATCAATTTAAATGTCTTTTTTTCCCCTTTATATGTCAGTTTTGCTGTAGCAGGTTCTATCAGACATGTGTGATTCGTTTCGTTCCAAATTAAAATTTGGATGAATTTTAATTTTTAGTAAATTTGGATGTATCCGAATTTCAGAATGACAATAGTACTGAATTTAAACGAATCCAAAATAACGAGAAAAAAAAATTTGGACGAAATTCAAATTCTAATTATTTTCTAAATTGTTTTCGAATACTTTTCGTATTCGAAAAGTTTTTGAATTTAAATAATTTTCCAATTTCCAAAGAGAATAAAATAGAACAGAAAATAAAGGAATAGAATAGAAAAAAATAGACTGCAAAGAAATATAACAGAAAATAAAAGAATAGAATATAATAGAGCAAAACAGAACAAAATAGAATAGAAAATAAAAGAACAGACTAGAATATAATAGAAACAAATAGAATAGAATGACATAAAAAGAATATAACCATCTTCTTAAATTCGAATTTCAAACAGAATACATTTTAATCTGAATACATAAGAAAAGAGTAGAATAGAAAAAAAAATAATAGAATAGACTTAAATAGAATAGAAAAGAATAGAATAAAAAAAATAGAATAGATTAGAATAGAAAGAATAGAACCATTTCCCAAAATTTAAATTGAATCAATTTGAATTTTAATAGATTAGATTAGAATAGAATAGAAAATAAAAGAATAGAATAGAATGAAAAGAATATAACCATTTTCCGAAATTTGAATTTCGAATAGAATAAATTTGAATAGAAAAGAATAAAACATAAAATAGAAAAAAATAGAATAGAATAGAATAAACAAATAATAAAAAAAAGAATATAATTAAAAAAAACAATAGAATAGAATAGATTAGTATAGAAAGAATATAACCATTTCCCAAAATTCAAATAGAATCAATTTGAATTTGAATAGAACAGATTAGAATAAAAAGATAGTTATATTCATTATATTCTATTCTGTTTTTTTTTCTATACTATTGAGTTATTTTATATTCTATTCTTTTCTATTCTATTCAAATTTGAATTGATGCTATTTGACTATTGGAAAATGGTTATTCTTTCTATTCTAATCTATTCTATTCAATTTTTTTTAAATTCTATTCTTTTCTATTCTATTCACATTTCAGAAGATGGTTATAATCTTTGTATTCTATTCTTTTCTATTCTATTCTATTCCTTTCTATTCTATTCTAGTCTATTCTATTCTTTTATTTTCTATCCTACTTTTTTCTCTTTGGAAATTTGTTTTACTCTATTAAATTCTATTTTTTTAATTGCTGTTATATTCTTTTCTATTCCATTTTTTTCTATTCTATTCCTTTATTTTCTATTCTATTTTATTCTCTTTGGAAATTTGGAAAACTTTTTGAATTCGAAAACTATTCTAATTGGATTCGAAAATGTTTTGAAACAAATGAAATGAATAAAACAAATTTAACTAAACAAATGTATGTAAATAATGTATCAAAACGAAACAAAACAAATGTTTTTGTTCTGCACATGTCTAGGTTCTATACATGGTACAGATGTGCCACTTTACAGGCAGACTAAGGGGACACCCTAGGCACTATATTTAAAGGAATTTTTCATTTTTATTTTTTACCTTTACTCATCATTAAAATCACTGCTCATTTAAAAGCAATATGTTTTCAAAGTTTTTCTTGCATTGATACATGTTCTCCAGGGCAGTTCCCGGGCCCCCATACTCTTTTTATGGGCAATAACTTGCATACAAGCCTTAAAAATTGGGACTTTTGATTCTTCGAGTTCTGGTCCCATAGACTTTAATAGGGTTCTGGTCAGAACTTTTTCCCTGTTCCGGAGTTCTGGTGTAGAACAGAACCAAGGGGTGTTCTGCCAATCACTTATTTTTAGCTTTGGTACATGTTCTCCAGGGCAGTGCCCAGCCCCGCCCCCTTCCCTATGCCATTTGTTTGACATTTCCTTGCCTATTAGCCTAAAAAATGGCCACTACTGTTAAACATTTGGCTCCCATTCACTTAAATGGGGTTCAGTTTTGGAACCCAAACTTTAGTAATGTTTGTCAAACCAAGCCCAGGTATATTGGACTTATCATTAAACCATCATCTTAATTAATAATACTACTACCAATTGAACACCATCATATACCTTCATTACATTGCCTCTACTAGTATTAAATCTAACTTTTTGAATTATATGTTACAATGATTTGTATATAAAAATGTCTACAATTTTTTTTTTCATCCTTTGTGCTACATGAAAGCCCCAATAAAGGGAGCTAAGTTATCACCGACAAAACTTGTTAGATTTGCAAACAATCTACACGGAAATACACTCGTATTTAGACTTCAATATTGCAATATGGTGCTTCAGTTCTTTATACTTGACTGTAAACCTTATCCAGCGAAGCTGACTTAGAAAAGCAAATAAACGAAAGCAGCAAAACATTGTTACAGTAAGCTTGTATTCAGTGGCAGCCTGTCCATTAGAGGCACCAGAGCGCCTCCCCCTCCATCCATGGCCGCCATCCACATGCTCTATCCACGACCGCTATTATGACAGGACACCGCCACCCCCTATTCATGCGTCCGGTCCCTTTCAGAAAGCCGAAAGCATGAATTACAGCAGCGGGGGGAGTTTTTTGAAGCAACTGATTAGAGCCAGAGGCTCTAATAGGCTTCAAAATAGGGTGGGTTTGTGGTGCAGAGCATTGGACCAGGAATCCACCCAGGTGTTACAACAGCAAATTAATATTCGCTACTAAACCACTGATCTTCAATCTAGCAAATTAGAAGCAATTCTGAGACCCTTTACGATTGGCCGAAAAAAAACGGAAAAGAAAACGGAAGCCGCCACAATGCCCATGGAGAGTAGGGAAAGCCGTTGCCACCGCCAAGCACTGGAAGCTGCTGGTGAAGCCCGGAAGAAGCTCTGCCCACCATAGATGGGGCAAGTGTACCAGACCCACCCGACTGACCGATCAGGTGGGAGGGTAGTACTGTTTGCCGCCCACCCCAAAAAAAAATTGCCACCGGTCGCCGCTGCTTGTATTGCAGATGTGTGTGCAAACATAACTCTGCCTGAGACAACCTGGCAGCTTGTAGGAAGCTGTAGCAAAACTGCATGCACTGTGCATGTACTGATTGGAGTTTGGTTGTTCCTTTGCTTCGGACTCCTCTATACCTACATCTCAACAGACAACTCTGCAAACACAGGTACAGCTACAATAGCTCCACATTTGTACAGGTTGTGACAGTGCTGGGTTTTGCCACTGTGGAAAAAGAGGCAAATTACGTGAAAGGTTCTCAAAGATGCAGATTGAGAGGCTCCTGAACGGCTGTTCTAAAATGGTCTTTTGGTTTTCTCTGGGCTTTGCATTTCCCAGATTGGGTTCTGGAGTACAGAGACTTAGAAGAGCTTTGGGGAGGAAGGACCTCTAATCTTGTGTCCAGGTTTTACCAGACACCAGAAGAATGTATGTGTACAGGTGTGTACACCCTTTATGGTTAAGGCCCTGACAGCAGTTCAGGGTTCCACCCAGGAGATAGGAGGACCCTGCCTAGAGGCCAGGACATGGACCAGAGCAGCAGGGAGCTGCGGTGCTGTGTAACGATTTTGGGGATAAGCCAAAGGCCTACACTTGAGGCATCTGCAGCAATACTGTAAGAGAAAACCAGGAGGCTTGAGGGCATTTTTCTTTGTATTTGAAATGATGGTGAAAACCCCTGCAAGGGAAAATATTTGTTTTGTGGAACCTTTAATTTCTTTTTAAATAAAAGTAGACCAAAGCAGTTTTGAATTAGATTTCCTTCCTGGACTGAACTCAATGGTAAGCACCACATTTGAGTGAAATGCCCACGAATATCACAAGGAATATTATTACTAAAGGCCCAATATGATGATATTATCACAAAATCATCACAAAATAACCAATGGCACCACCAAGCTTCTAATTCACTCCATGGTTTTCTCACCTTGACTACTGCAACTCCCTCCTCATTGGATTACCTATACATAGACTATCCCCCCTTCAGTCCATAATGAATCCTTCTGCAAGACTCTACTGGCTTCCACTCGCCCAACAAATAAAATTCAAGGTACTAACAATAATTTACAAAGTCATCCACAACTCTGCCCCCAGCTACATCACTAAGCTAGTCTCAAAATACCAACCTAATCGTTCTCTTTGTTCCTCCCAAGACCTCCTGCTCTCTAGTTCCCTTGTCATCTCCTCCCATGCTCACCTCCAGGACTTCTCCAGAGCTTCTCCCATCCTTTGAAACTCCTTACCCCAATCTGTCCAACTGTCCCTTAATCTATCCATCTTTAGACAATCCCTGACAGCCCTTCTCTTTAAATAAGACTATCCTGCTTCTAACTAATACACTGTTTTACTTTATCCATCAGCTCATTCCCTATAGCTATTACCTTTTGTATCAATTGACCCTCCCTCTTAGTTTGCAAGAGCAGGGTCCTCTGATTCCTCCTGTATCAAATTGTAAAGTAACTGTAATGTTTGCCTTCATTTTGTTAAGTGCTGCGCAAACTGTTGCCGCTATATAAATCCCATATAATAATAATAAAGAAAAATTTAAAAAAATGCACACGATGATATTACCTCTGTAACAGGCTTAGTCAAGGAAAAGTACACTCCTGGTAAAAAAAAAAAAAAAGCATTTGCAAAGAAAATGGGTGGCTTTAACAAGCATACAAGTTCAGCTGTATGTTGTACAAACTAGATCATTGCAAAAGGTTTTGTTAAAATGTCACATTATGAAGACAAAATGCTGAAAACTGTTGTGACTGTCAGTCATTTTGGCAGTGAATAGGTGGTGACCAGGAGGTGACTAATAGCTGGCAGTAAAATTACCATAATCAGGTTATTTGTTTGCCTTTATGAAAGAACTGCTAGCTAAGCTGTGCCTTTTGACATCATACAATTACACGAGATCTGGCTTAAGAAAAGAAATCCTCTAAACATATAATACAGTTATTATAATGGCATCCTCCAAACTTCACATGTCACACTGGGACATGGCTGGGCTGTACGATAAAAGGCTCTTTTTATGTTCCACAATGTTTGACATTAATACTAAAGTTTTCTTTTATAGGCAAAGTAACATAGCCAGGTCATGTTTAACATTCAGCTTTCTTAAAAGAAAAAAAACACATTCCCCTATTTTCTGATGGAGTTTTATCTTATTAATGTCATATTTGATGCACAGGCTACCTGTGCTCACAGTAATCACCGAGCTCATACAATTTCTTAACATCTACCCAGACTCAAAAATAATGATTGCCAAGGCTTGCCATTTTAAAGCTACAGCATAGATCTGACATTATAAGATAAAGTATGTCATAACCACTCATTCGCAGTCTGTTTCCATGCAACAAATGGTGCAACTTACAACATATGAATCTATTGCAGAATTGCTTCAGGCAGAATTTTGCCTGCAGCACAATGCTTGCATGTGCAATACAATAACTCATAACATAAACACAATCTTATTTACCTCCACTTTTCATATTACCAATATGGCAGTATTTCTTAAAGCGGAACTTCGCCACTAAAGGGAAGTGCCACTTTTCTGCCTCCCCCCATCCTCTTAAACTTTTGGATACTTTTTCTTTTGGGAGGGGGGGGTACCTGGTATTGACAGGTGCTCCCTCCCACTTCCACCTGGTACACCTAGGCGGAAGTTCACACCCCACCTCTGCACACAGCCTCTTGAAACACGTCAGAGGTCCCAAGAAGCTGCACGACCATTAACAGCAGGGATGTGCAGTCAGGGGAGGCAGGTGAGGCAGGGCCATGAACATTTAAAAAATAAATAAAAAATCGAGCTTTGAGGGCAGCAGACTGAGAGGCGGAGCTCACAGTGCCTCACACTTCTTGTCAGAGGGACTGAGCTCAATGAACAGCTTGGAGTCTTCGACCAATGGTAAAGTATCATTGGTCCCAGCTGTAGAGGCACGCCTCTCATTGCAGTGCCATAGAAGAGCCGCTATTGGATCGTCACCCGTACACTAGAGGCCGCCGGCTTCTATCAGTGATACACACTGCAGACAGAGGACCTCCTCTGTCCTTTCTTTCCTCCATCTGAGCCTCATCCATTTGTTTGATGTGAATCCAGTGCTGATTATTAACTTAAGATATGGAACTGTGACCGAGGTGATCTGGATCCTTGATGGTTTTCCATATATGGTGTTCATCACCACAAGCTCAGTCGACTTAGGTGGTATAAGCCCCCTTAAGTCCACTGATTTCGGTAAGCCTTCAGTCAAATTGATGGCAGTTTTTTTCACAAGAATATTCCTTTTAATACGCTTTCATCTTGATGTCATCTATTTCACCGATGCTTTTGGGATGCTCAATCATTAGCTATTGATGCCAAGACTTTTTTTGAGTCACTTTCATATATATATGAAGGCTCTAAACAAGGCATTACTACAAACAGCAGACTCAGTAGCACCAAAACGCAGAACACTCATCCGCAAAAAAAACTTGAGATGGTTCAACGGCACTCTCACCCTACTCAAGCAAGAACGTAGAAGAGCTGAAAGAGCATGGAGAAGAAATCCTACCAAGGAAAACCATACAAACTACAAAATACTCACTGTGAAATACCACAAAGCGATTTTCACAGCCAAAAAAGAACATTTCTCAAACACCATCATCTCAACTGCCTTAAATCGGCCGTGGGAAATTTTCAAAATAGTCACCCAATCAATGAACCCAACCTGCTTAGAGCCACCAGCAAACGATACTCAAGAATTCTGCAATGAGTTATCTAATTTCTTCATCGACAAAATAGACAGCATTCGGAAATCAATTCAACAGAAAAAAGCAGCCAACCTTACCCAACCAAAGCAAAAAGAGGACATTGACACGAACAGCACACAACTGCCAGACTTCTTCTTGACCCCAATCACCACTGACATGACTAAAAACATTATGAGAAGCCTTCGAGACAGCAAAATGACATAATTCCCATGAAACTCCTGAAAGAATGCTCCGACATCCTGGCTCCCACTATAACACACCTCATAAATCAGTCGTTCAAAGAAGGGATTGTGCCAACCACCCTCAAGCAAGGCATCGTCAAACCCCTCCTAAAGAAACCCAATCTCGAACCTAAAGACCCTAACCACCGCAGACCGATAACAAGCCTCAACACCGTCTCCAAGATTATGGAGAAAGCGGTAGTACAACAGCTACAACGCCACCTGGACACGCATCAACTTCTGGACACTTTACAATCAGGTTTCCACCCAGGCCATGGCACAGAAACTGCACTTCTAAAAATATGGGACGATGCACTCAAAGCAGCAGATGACGGAGAATCATGTCTCCTGCTACTGTTAGACCTCAGTGCAGCATTTGACACAGTGGACCACAATACTCTACTTGTCCGGCTCACAGAAGTAGCAGGAGCCACAGATTCTAGTCTAAAATGGTTCGCATCCTTCTTAGAGAATTGCTCGCAGACAGTGAAACTAGGAGCATTCACCTCGGAAACCCGGGCAATCTCCTGTGTAGTCCCTCAGGGTTCACCCTTGTCGCCAGTGCTATTCAACATCTACATCCGCCCTCTCCTCAAAATCATCAAAAAATCAGACCTCTGATTCCACTCATACGCAGACGATACCCAAATCTACTTTCGGATCACCGGACAAAAAGACCACCATCAGCAACTAGAGAAATGCCTCACTTTAATAGATGACTGGATGACCATTAGTTCCCTCAAACTCAACGGGTCAAAAACAGAAGTTCTCTACCTACATGCTAACCAAAATCCCAAAACCAAGACTCCATGGACACCTCCCGCCATCTTTGGACAAACCATCTCTCCGAGCACCAAATCCAAAAGTCTTGGAGTTATCTTTGACTCAGAAATGACAATGGATGCACAAATAGGATCAGTAGTTAGCGGATCTCACCATCTCCTCCGCCTGTTACGCAGACTCATCCCCTTCATCCCAGAAGATGACAAAGCAGTAGTAGTTGGAACAATCATCAATTCCCGTCTCGACTATGCAAACTCACTTTACATAGGATTACCCCAATATCAGCTTGCGCACCTACAGGCCATTCAAAACGCGGCGGCAAGACTGCTAACAGGAAAAAAACCCTGGGAGTCCATCTCCCCATCCCTGAAGAGCCTACATTGGCTAACAGTAAAGAATCGGATCACATTCAAGACCCTCTGCCTCACCCACAAATGCATACAAGGTAACGCTCCTCAATACCTCCGAGAAAAAATAAAACATTACACATCGAATCGCAATCTGCGATCATCTAGCCAAAACCTCCTCCTCGTTCCCAAATACCACTTCAAAGCAAGGGGAGAACGAAGATTCGCAGTCCAGGGACCTCGGCTATGGAACTCTCTTCCGACTCTCATCCGCATGGAAGAAAACCATCTGGCCTTCAGGAAAAAACTCAATACTTACCTCTTCTAATGAAGCTGACTACACAAACGCATCAGCGCCTTGAGTCGATTCAGTTTGCATTTGCAGCGCTTTACAAATCATTCATTCATATATTTTTTTCACTTGGTGGACATTACTCATGTGACACTGATAATACTCACCGTTATTTTGCATTTAGTGTATTTAAGCGCTGCATTTTTTTCTTTTGTGATAGAAGGGGCATGTGTTTAAAAGATGAATGCTCCCTTCCAGCCCAGCCCTCTTAACTACAAGGAAAAACCATGTGTTTATGGGTATAAGATTTGCCTGCTGAAAAGATACTGTTATATTCAAGCTAAATCATATATATATATAGATATTTATATATCTATATATCTATATATCTATATATATATATAGATATATATATATATATATATATATCTATATATATATATATATATCTATATATATATATATATATATATATATATATATATATATATATATACACAGTATATATGCTATATGTTATAACATAATAATTTATTATTGATCTATTTACTGTGAAATTACTGGTTGGAATTTATATAGGGGTGCCATAGCAATAATAAATTTACTTATGGTACCTTCGTTCCGACAATATGAAGTACAAATTGGAGGGAGGGGGAGGCTATAGTGGACCTTAATGGTACCATATTACCATATACCAACTGACAATAGTCGTAAATAAAATGTTGTGTGCAGTGTATTGCTGTCTCCCAGGGGCACGCTGAATTATTTGTATCCTGAATATGCAGCGATGGGATTGTATTGAGCCTTTAGCATTGCTGATACTAAATCCAGGATCTAAGTGGTGCATCTGGTGTTGGCCCTCCTCCCTCTAATGGCTGCTCCCTTAATGAGGAATATTGTTTATATGCCCCTGCCGAGATACTTAGCTATATCTAATATACTTTCTTACTGCTGATTGAACTTTCTCATGCTAACGTGACTTGCATGATTTTGCATTCCAATTTAAGATAGAGACATATTCCCTTCTCTGTCTCATCTGTGAACCTTGGCCGTGTCCTGAGGAAGCCTAACGGTGAAACACGTAGACATACAAGGGCTCACTGCACAATAATCATAGATGCTATATGTTACAATTGTCATTGTTTTTTAGATATTTGTATTTTTCAATAAATTTATATTTTTTATACTGCTATATCTTCTTCACTGTTTCTTAGACTAAAAAGTCCGCCTCCCTGGTAATACTCAGTACTACCTTATTTTGTATCCTCAATGATTTATGGACGTGGCTCATTTTTGGTGCACTTTCCTCTCTTTTTTTGTGTCTATTGCACAACATAACTGAACCAGAACTTGCAGCAGACTTGCAGAATGTTTGCAAAGAAAGTTGATCTGGAGTCATGCAATGCAGACTTGCTGCAATTGTGCAACAAACTTGTGAAGCCTGGCAAGTCTAGCAATAGCTTAGCAAGTCATTTTCAAACAAGCAGCTCAATCGCTTGATATCTGGAAAACCTTTAACCACTTGCCAACCGCCTCACGTCTATATACGTGAGCAGAATGGCACGGGCAGGCAAAATCACGTACCTGATACGTGATGCCTTCCCGCGGGCGGGGGGTCCGATCGGACCCCCCCGGTGTCATAGGCGGTCGGCTCTTGTTCGCGGGCGATGAGAGGTCAGGGGGAGGCCATCCATTGATGGCCACCCCCTCCCGATCGCTCCCAGCGAATCAAATGCTTCCTCTCCCTCTGTAATGTAAACAGAGGGACAGGAAGTGATGTCATCTCTCCTCGAGCCGGTCTTTTTGATCCGGCGCCGAGGAGAGAAGACATCCAAGTAAGTTGCACCAACACTACACTTCCAGTAGAACACACAGGCACACTTTTCACCCCCTTCACCCCCCGATCACCCCCGATCACCCCCCTGTACCCCCTGTCACACTGACACCAATAGCAGTTTTTTTTTTTTGCATTGGTGTCAGTTTGTGACAGTTATAAGTGTTAGAGCAGTTAGGTTAGCCCCCTTTAGGTCTGGGGTACCCCCCTTTAGGTCCAGGGTACCCCCCTAACCCCCAATAAAGGTTAACCCCGTGATCACCCCCCGTCACCAGTGTCGCTAAGCGATCGTTTTTCTGATCGCTGTATTAGTGACACAGGTGACGCTAGTTAGGGAGGTAAGTATATAGGTTCGCTGTCAGTGTTTTAGAGTGACAGGGACCCCCATATACTACCTGCTAAAGGTTTTAACCCCCTGATTGCCCCCTAGTTAACCCTTTCACCAGCGATCACCGTATAACTGTTACGGGTGACGCTGGTTAGTTAGTTTATTTTTTTATAGTTTATTATAGTTTATTATAGTTTTAGGGCACCCGCCGTTTATTACCTTATAAAGGTTTAACCCCCTAATTGCCCGGCGGTGATATAAGTTACGTTTTTAGGGTCAGATAAGGTCTGCGTCGCCCCAGGCAGCGTCAGGTTAGTGCCAGTACCGCTAAAACCCACGCACGCAGCATACACCTTCCTTAGTGCTATAGTATCTGAGCGGATCGATATCTGATCCGATCAGATCTATACTCCCCAGCAGTTTAGGGTTCCCTGAAACGCAGTGTTAGCGGGATCAGCCCAGATACCTGCTAGCACCTGCATTTTGCTCCTCGGCCCAGCCCAGCCCAGCCCACCCAAGTGCAGTATCGATCGATAACTGTCACTTACAAAACACTAAGCACACATAACTGCAGCGTTTGCAGAGTCAGGCCTGATCCCTGCGATCGCTAACAGTTTTTTGGTAGCGTTTTGAATCAGTCGCTAACAGTCAGGAGCTTTTTTGCCTGTGAGTCTCACTAGTGTACCCCTAAATTTAGAGCCCAAAATGGCAAATCGAAGTTACACTAGTGAAGAGGCCTACACGTTTCTGAGCATGACAGATAGTGAAGAGGAAGTCACTCATCTGTCAGATTCAGGCTCAGAATACGATCCTGTAGAGGACAGCGGCTCCATGACAGATAGCTCTGAAGACGGAGTTGTGGTCCCTGCTAAGGTCAGGCGTACCAGACCCCGAACTTCTTCTGTCCTTGAAGTGCAAGAACCGCAGGGCTCTCGTATGGAGCAGAGAAGTACTAGTGCCCAGACATGTGCAGGATGAAAAAATTCGTTTAGTTTCGTTTCGATTCGTTATCTAACTAAATTCGTTTAGTTAAATTCGTTGCATTCATTACATTCGTTTTCGGAATTTGTTTCGTTTCGTATTCGAATTCGAAAAAATTCGACCGCATTCGAAAAAATTCGACCGTATTCGAAAAAAAACTATCAAATTCGAAAAAATTCTAACACATTCGAAAAAAGCTGTCAAATTCGAAAAAATTCTACCACATTCGAAAAAAACTATCAAATTCGAAAAAATTCTACCACATTCGAAAAAAAACTGTCAAATTCGAAAAATTTCTACCACATTCGAAAAAAACTATAACATTCGAAAAAATTCTACCGCATTCGAAAAAAACAATAACTGAATTTGAAAAAGTAAACTATATATAACCATTTTGCGAAATTTGAAATTCGTATAGAATGAAATCGAATTCCAATAGAAAAGATTAGGATAGAATAGAAAGTATAAAAGAATAGCATAGAAAAACAATAGAACAGAATAGAAAAAAATATAATATATTGTATTCTAATCTTTTCTATTTGAATTCGAATTCATTCTGTACCAAATTCCAATTTTGGAAGATGGTTAAATATATATATTATATTTTTTTTCTATTCTGTTCCATTGTTTTTCTATGCTATTCTTTTCTATTCTATTCTAAACTTTTCTATTCGAATTTGAATTAATTCTATGCGAAATTCGAATTTCTGAAGATGGCTTCTAAAATTAGAATTTCATATAGAATGAATTCGAATTTGAATAGAAAAGATTAGAATAGAAAATAATAGAAATAGAATAGACTAGAAAAACAATAGAACAGAAGAGAATAAAATATAATATATATATATATATATATATATATATAATATTTTTTTCTATTCTGTTTCATTGTTTTTCTATGCTATTCTTTTTTATTCTATTCTAAACTTTTCTATTCGAATTTGAATTCATTCTATATGAAATTCGAATTTCGGAAGATGGCTTCTGAAATTCGAATTTCGTATAGAATGAATTTGAATTTGAATAGAAAAGAATAGACTAGAAAAACAATAGAACAGAACAGAACAGAATAAAATATAATATATATATATATATATATTATATCTTATTCTATTCTGTTCTATTGTTTTTCTAGTCTATTCTTTCTACTCTATTTTAATCTTTTCTATTCAAATTCATTTTATACAAAATTTGAATTTTGGAAGATAGTTATTTATATATATATATATATATATATATATATATATATATATATATATATATATATATATATATATATATATATATTATTTTTTTCTATTCTGTTCTATTGTTTTTCTATTATTTTCTATTATATTCTGATCTTTTCTATTTGAATTCAAATTCATTCTATACAAAATTCGAATTTCAGAAAATAGTTATATAGAAATAGAATGAAATCAAATTCTAATAGAAAAGAATAGAATAGAAAAACAATAGAACAGTAGAACAGAATAGAAAGAAATATTATATATATAGATATAGATATATCTATATATATCTATAGATATATATAGATATATCTATATATATATATTTAGATATATCTATATATGTGTATATAGATATATGTATATATATCTATATAAATATATATAGATATATATAGATATATATCTATATATATCTATCTATATATATATATATATATATATATATATATATATGTGTATATATATCTATATGTATATAGATATATATACATATATATATATATATAGATATATCTATATAGATATATATAGATATATAAATATCTATATATATCTATATAGATATATATAAATAAAAAAAATGGAATTTGGTACAGAATGAATTTGAATAGAAAAGATTAGAATAGAATATTTTATATTTTTTTCTATTCTGTTCTGTTGTTTTTCTATGCTATTCTTTTATATTATTCAAATTTCGTATAGAATGATTTCGCATTCAAATAGAAAAGATTAGAATAAAATAGAAAAGAATAGAAAAGAATAGAAAAACAATAGACCAGCATAGAAAAAAATAAAATAATATATATATATATATATATATATATATATATATATATATATATATATATATATATATATATATATATATATATTTATATATATATATATATATATATATATATACCGTTATACCGTATTTATCGGCGTATAACAAGCACTTTTTTCCCCTTAAAATCAGGGGAAAATCACGGGTGCGTGTTATTGCGATCCTGAGCTCGGCTCTTCTCGGCCACTTTCGGCTTCACTCGAGCGCTGCCCATACCTAGCCGAGTGTACTCGGCTAGGTTCGGATAGCTCCGCTCACAGTCACGCCCATCCCGGACGGGACTACGAGTGCAAAAGTGAACGAGAGCCGCCAAGAAGAGCCGAGGACCGGCTCTGTGTATTCTGGCTCCGGCGGCACCATTTTCAAATCGTGGTCGGCGATTTTGAAGCTCAGATCGCAGGGGATCACAGGATTTTGCGAGCTGCAAGGCTGCACTGGGGCAAGGCTGCACTGGGATAAGGCTGCAATGGACACTGGGGAAGGCTGCACTGACAAGGCTGCACTGACAAGGCTGCACTGACAAGGCTGCACTGACATGGCTGCACTGGGGCAAGGCTGCACTGAGAAGGCTGCAATGATGGGCATTTAAATGTAAGTTTTTTCCCTTAAACTTCCCTCCTAAAAGTTTTTTTTTTCCTTAAAATTCCCTCCTAAACTTGGGGTGCGTGTTATACGCCGGTGCGTGTTATACGCCGATAAATACGGTAATTTTTTTTGTTTTATTCTCTTCTATTGTTTTTTTATGCTTTTCTTTTCTATTATTTTATATTCTATAATAGTCTTTTCAATTCAAATTTATTCTATACGAAATTCGAATTTCGGTACATGGCTTCTGAAGTTTGAATTTCGTATAGAATGAATTCGAATTTGAATAGAAAAGATAGAAAACAGAATAGAAGAAAATATAATATATATATTATATTTTCTTCTATTCTGTTCTATTGTTTTTCTAGTCTATTCTTTTCTATTATTTTCTATTCTATTCTAATCTTATATATATATATATATATATATATATAATATACACATACACATATATATATATATATATATATATATATATATATATATATATATATATATATATATATATATATATATATATAACCATCTTCCGAAATTTGAATTTCTTATAAAATGAATTCGAATTTGAATAGGAAAGATTAGAATAGAGTAGAAGAGAAAAGACTAGAAAAACAATAGAACAGAATAGAATAAATTATATATATTATATTTTATTCTGTTCTGTTCTATTGTTTGTCTAGTCTATTATTTTCTATTCTAATCTTTTCTATTCAAATTCGAATTCATTCTATACGAAATTCCACTTTCAGAAGCCATCTTCCGAAATTCGAATTTCGTATAGAATGAATTTAAATTTGAATAGAAAAGTTTAGAATAGAATAGAAAAGAATAGAAAAGAATAGACTAGAAAAACAATAGAACAAAATAGAAGAAAATATAATATATATATTATATTTTCTTCTATTCTGTTTTCTATCTTTTCTATTCAAATTCAAATTCATTCTATACGAAACCATGTACCGAAATTCGAATTTCGTATAGAATGAATTTGATTTGAAAAGACTATTATAGAATATATAATATATATATATATATATATATATATATATATATATATATATATATATATATATATATATAATTTTTTTTTATTATTCTCTTCTATTGTTTTTTTATGCTTTTCTTTTCTATTATTTTATATTTTATAATAGTCTTTTCAATTCAAATTCGAATTCATTCTATAGGAAATTCAAACTTCAGAAGCCATGTACCGAAATTCAAATTTCATATAGAATGAATTTGAATTGAAAAGACTATTATAAAATATAAAATAATAGAAAAGAAAAGCATAAAAAAACAATAGAAGAGAATAATAAAAAAAAAAAATATATATATATATATATATATATATATATATATTTATATATTTTTATATATATATATATATATATATATATATATATATATATATATATATATATATATATATATTTATTTATATATTTATATATATATATATTTTATATTCTATCTTATTGTTTTTTTTAGAAAAACGTTTTCTATTTTTTTCGAATTCGATTATGTTTTCGAATTCGATTCGAATATGTTTTCGAATTCGATTCGAATATGTTTTCGAATTCGTTCGTTTTTTTTCGGATTCGTTATTTCTTTACTTTTGTAATTCGGAAATTCGGATGCATCCGAATTTCCGAATAATGAAAAATTTGTCCGAATCTCGATTCGGAACGAAACGAAATGCACATGCCTACTAGTGCCGCTATTCCTTCTGGTGAACTGGCAAGCACCAGCGGCCTAGTACACCCTGGTCGTACATCCAGCACTGCAGTAACACTTGGTGACATGGCGAGTCCCATAAGTGCAGTTCAAGCTGGCGAGGTGGCAAGCACAAGTAGTGTCCCGCTGCCACCAAGAAGACGAACACAGGCCCGTCGTGCCCATAGTGCCCTTCCTGCTGCATTCGCCAATCCGAATTGGGTACCCACCACTTCTGCAGCACCCGTACTTCCCCCTTTCACTGGTCAACCCAGAATTCAGGTGGAAACAGTTGACTTTATGCCACTGGATTTTTATTCGCTGTTTTTCACCGAAGATCTCTATAGATCTATTGTGGACCAAAGCAATTTATACGCTGGTCAACACATCGCCACTAATCCCCAGTCCTCCCTTGCCAGAGATTGGAAACCAATTACGGTTTCTGAATTTAAGATCTTTCTGGGCCTTTCCCTCCTCATGGGCTTGAATAAAAAGAG
The DNA here is from genome assembly GCF_042186555.1 of Aquarana catesbeiana. NCBI lineage: Eukaryota > Metazoa > Chordata > Amphibia > Anura > Ranidae > Aquarana > Aquarana catesbeiana. Next base: position 39,911,352 of record NC_133326.1, read on the forward strand.
TGAGTTGTGGTCATATTGGTCCACTGACCCAATTTACCATTCGCCCTTGTTCTCTGCTTCCATGGCCAGGGCACGATACGAGCAGATTTTGCGGTTCATGCACTTCAATGACAATGAACTCTGTCATCCTCGTGGAGACCCTGGATACGATCGGCTCTACAAAATTCGGCCCCTCGTAAAACCACCTAAACCAACGTTTTGCAGACTTGTTTACTCCCCATCAAGTTGTCTGCGTTGATGAGTCCCTGGTTATGTTTTCTGGCCGCTTGTCATTCAAACAGTACCTTCCCAGCAAGCGTGCCAGATACGGGGTCAAGATGTATAAGCTCTGTGACAGGGCCACAGGCTATACATGTAGTTTTATGGTTTACGAGGGCAAAGATAGTCACGTAGAGCCGACAAACTGCCCTGACTACATAGGAAGCGCTTGCAAGATAGTGTGGGACTTGGTGTCACCCTTATTCGGAAAGGGATACCACTTGTACGTGGACAATTATTACACGAGCGTGCCACTTTTTAGTCACCTTTTTGATCATCAGATTGGAGCATGTGGCATCGTACGACCTAATCGCCGGGGCTTTCCCCAGCGGCTTGTAGATTCCCGTCTTAGGCTGGGGGAGAGAGCCTGCTTGCAGTGTAATAACTTGCTCGCTATGAAGTGGAGGGACAATAAGAATGTTTTCGTTCTTACCTCCCTTCATGCAGACACGACGGTCCAAATTCCTACGGCGACTGGTGTTGTGGAGAAACCCCTCTGTGTCCACGAATATAACCTTAATATGGGAGGGGTGGACCTCAACGACCAGTTGTTGGCGCCGTACCTAATTGCCCGTAAGGCCAGACGCTGGTACAAAAAAGTGTCTGTTTATTTATTTCAGTTGGCTTTGCTGAACGCTCATGTGCTA